>NW_027461951.1:350000-395000 GCF_050947455.1 Rhinoderma darwinii | reverse complement strand
TCACCCTAATGTCGAGGAGTTTCCTCGGCAGCGTGATCACCTCATCCTTCCCCAGACACCATCGACGGACAACCTTCAGAACCGGGGCAACGTAAGCCGGGAGATGCCCCCGCTGCGATCGAAGATCCTTCACTCGCCCTCCGTTCTCCCATTCCTGGAAGAAAGGCTGAAACCACACCTTGCAAGAAGCTACCTACAGAGGAGCCCTCTCTTTGTAGAGGATTGCCAAATTACATTTAAGAAAAGTGTTCACTAGGAACACTACCGGGTTGACCATACCCAACCCACCTTGTCTCCTTGTTAGGTAAGTCACCTCTCTCTTAACTAGGTTCAGCCTGTTTCCCCATAACAATTGGAAAAACAGGCTGTAGACCCGTGTCCAGAAGGGTTCTGGCAAGATACAAATGCTGCCCAGAAAAATAAACAATGGGAGCAGGTATGTTTTGCCCAAGTTGATCCTTTCTCTGAAGGTCAAAGTCCAACCTTTCCACTGGTTCACCCTTTTGGTGGCAATCTGCAGTCTGCTCTCCCAATTTTGAGTAGGATAGTCACCTCTGCCGAAATTTATGCCCAGAACTTTTGCAGTGTCTTGGGGCACAGGGAGGGTGTCTGGGAGACAAAAATCTGCGTCTCCCACTCCCAACCAGAGACTTTCGCACTTATCCAGATTGATCTTGGACCCAGACGCGTCCGAGTAGCGATCTACCTCGGACATCACCCATTCCGCCTCCCCTTGCGAGGAGACGAAGATAGTGACATCGTCGGCATACGCTATCGTCCTTACTGCAGACTCCACGACCGCCAGGTCCATCCTCACACCCACCAACGGCCCGCGATCAATCCTCACAAGGAAGGGGTCGATCGCGAACACGTATAGCAGCGGGCTAAGAGGACAACCCTGACGGACACCAGAGTCCACAACGAAAGGACGACCAACCCAACCGTTCACCAGTGGGAAAGTCTCAGCCCCAGCGTACAATGTTTTCAGCCAATTCACAAACCCCCCAGGCAGACCGTATCTCAAAAGGGTGGACCAGAGATACTCATGATCAACTCTGTCAAACGCTTTTGCCTGATCCAAAGACAGCATGTACCCCTTCCAGTGCCCAGCTCTGCCCTGTTCCACCGCCTCCCTGACACCCAGGACAGCACTAAAGGTGCTTCGACCTGGGACAGTGCAGTGCTGGACTCCCGAGAGGAGCTGTGGTGCAAACTCGACCAACCTGTTAAACAGTACTTTTGCCAGAATCTTCCGGTCCGTATTGAGAAGCGCTATGGGACGCCAGTTCTCAATACGGGACGGATCTTTACCCTTTGACAGCAGGATCAAGGCTGACCTACCCATTGACTTTGGCAGAGCGCCCGAGGATAGGCACTCATTAAAAACCCCAGTCAAGAGGGGAATCAAAGCTTCCCCAAAGGTCTTATAGAACTCGGACGTTAAGCCATCCGGTCCCGGCGATTTCTTAAGAGCTAACCCTTCAATCGCCCTCTTTACTTCCTCTTCCTTGATTTCCTCTGTCAAAACGCCAAGAGAGGGGCTTATCCTTGGCTCCGGAATGGTTTCAGCCAGGAAAGCCGACATTTTGTCTCGATCTAGTTCCTTCCTACTCAAGAGGTGTGAGTAGAAAGATCTGACCACCTCCAGGATCCCTGATTTGGACCTGTTCAGGGATCCCGTACTATCAATCAGTCCTGCCACATATTTGCAATCCACTGACATCCTACAGTTTTTGTAAGGGTCGGGCGAGCGATACCTCCCGAAGTCCCTCTCAAAAACCAAGGACGTGTGCCTATCATACTGACACCTCTTAAGCAAGGACTTCACACAGGAGATATCCTTGCGGCTACCTCCTGTCGAGACAAGCTGCTCGAGTTTCCTTCTTAGGTCCTGGTACAGACAGTGTCCGGCCAGGCTCCTAAAGTTGGAAAGCTGGCGGAAGAATTTTGCCGCACGTTTCTTGAGCATCTCCCACCACTCTGACTTACTGTTACAAAGGCCCAAAAGAGGTACCTGGCTCTGCAGAAAATCCTCGAAGGACTGTCTGACTTCCGCTTCTTCCAGGAGTGCCGAATTCAATCTCCAAAAGCCCCTTCCCATCCGATGGGTCTCTGCAACGTTCAAAGAAAAAACAATTAAACAGTGATCGGAGAATTCTACCTCCTCAACCACAAGTGGCGAGAAGACAGCCTCCCCCTTCAAATAAAACCTGTCTATTCTAGATCTAATCTGACTACCCCTATGGTATGTGTAACCACTGTGGTCCGGGGTGTGCCTGATGTGGACATCCTCCAGACGAGCCTCACTAACTATGCTATTTAAAGCGACGCTGTCATAACCCAGCCTGTCTTTGGAGCCCCTCCGGTCCTTCTGCCTCACAACTGTGTTGAAGTCTCCTCCAAAGACCACCTGACGGCTGGTAAAAAGAAAAGGCTTGATCTTCATAAAGAGGCATTTGCGGTCCCACTTGGTTTGCGGACCGTAGATGTTTATGAGCCTAAGCTCTTGCCCCTTCATGAAGACGTCCAAGACCAGACACCTCCCCATTTCTACCTCGATCACTCGTCGGCATTTTACCTCTGTTGTCCTGAAAAGGACAGCCACTCCGCTATACGGCTCGGCCGCAAGAGACCAGTAAGATGGCCCGTGCCTCCACTCCCTTCTGGCCTTATGCACTGATGCCAGGTCTGGCACCCTGGTCTCCTGCAAAAATAAAACATCGGCCTCAACCCGGCCGAGAAAATCAAAGGCCGTGAATCTGGCCGCATCTGACCTAATGCTGGCGACATTAATACTCGCCAGGGTCAACGGAGTAGGTACCGCCATCAAGAGTGATCGAGTTCGACCGCTAGCTTCTTCCCTCCCCCAGTTAGCCCGTCGCTATCTGGGTCCGGGGAATCTTCGTTGCCTCTCTTGAGACTTACACCCGAGAGATCCATATCCTTAGCCAAGTCTTTCACCTCTGGAACCAAAAGAGGAGAGAGTGAGTCCACAACATTACAAACAATATTTACACTCCCATCCCCCGCCACCACCCCCGCCACCATCCCCGTTTCCCCACCCCCCCCTTTGTCCACTAGTGCCGTGACAACCCCCTCCCCAGGCATTTGGCCTACTACCTGGTTCGAGGGTCCAGCACCTCCCGAAGGACCTGACCTTCGCACCGATACCTCACCCCCGCCCTCCTCTTCTTCCGAAGAGGAGGAGATGTCCTCCCGAAGGGCTTGGTACCGGTTGGAGAGCCCTATCAGGGGGGAGCCAGTCAAGCCCTCCTTTGGGATCTGGCCGGTCTTGGATGTTTTTAATTTAGGAGCCCTGGTCTTGCATAGGGTCTTCCTACCAGTGTCCTCTCTTTTGTCTTGCCCCCTCACTTCGTCCTCGTCCAAACTTCCATAGTACGAGGACCCACTAGAGGGGGCTTCTCCTCTCCTCCTCACCAGTCTCCTGATCTCTTCCTCTACCCCACCGTCCCCAAGGGCCTCCGCAGACATACCAGCCTCCTGAGGGACGGCAGACTGAACCCCATGGCTTTGGGGCCCCCCCTGCTCCCTCTCAAGTCGGCGGCACTCCTGCCTCTTCGTTTTAGAAGGAGGCAGGGTCCTTACCTTCCTCGACCCTATCACCCCTCCATCCTCCCCAGCCCCCTCCCCAGCGACACCATCACCACGACCACTACCACTGGCAAGGCTAGGCGCCACCGGGTTGAAGACCAGGTTGGCGAAGGAGCGCGGACAGCGGCTAAAGGGGTGACCTAGGTCACCGCACAGGTTACACCTAATGTCCTTACAAGTGGCGGCAAGATGGCCCAAAGCCCCACACAGCGCACACCTCCTCTCCTTACACTGTGCGCTAAAGTGTGTGGGGCTGCCGCACTTGTGACAGACCTTCGGCTGCCCCTGGTAAAAGACCAGGATCCTGTCCCTCCCCAAGAAAGCAGAGGAGGGCATGTGGGACACCGAGTTCCCCTGGACCTTTAACTTCACGGAAAAGGTCCAGGCACCAGACCAAATCCCGTGCTCGTCCCGATTTTTTTGGGGCATTCCTTTGACCTCGCCATACCTCTCCACCCAGGTCATTATATCAATGCAAGAGAGTGACTCATTACTAGTCAAAATGGTCACTCTCTTGATGACCTCACTCTGCCTTGAAACGGCCTGAACGGCGAAACCCTGCCACTGGGGCAATGCCCGTGCCAGCTCATGACGGGACCAGAAGGATTCCAACCCCTCTGCCGTCATGAAGCTGACATCGAACACCGAGGTGCCGTAGGGATGGATCAGGGCATAGATATCATTAGCCCTAAATCCCATCTCCAGGAGCAGCTCCACAACCCTAGATCTTGGGGGGCTAGCTTCCTTACCGACCCACCGGAGACGGGCCACATTCCTGCGGACACCCCCGGGTCCCCCTGTCGGAAGAGACAACACTGGTGGTCCCTTCCCTTGGTTTTCTCGGAAGGCAGCCTGTCCGTACTTCTCGTACCAGAAAGACAGGTCAACCTGCTCACCCCCTATTTGGACAGAGCTCTCGCCTCTCCTTAGGGCCTCCGCAAGGCGCCGTTGCAAGTTACCATGCACGGCACCCGCGGACAAAGGGGCACTCGGGCCCGCTGCGGCTGCAGCATAGGACCTTCCCACCTGTACAGCTCCCGGAGCCCCAGTAGACACTTTGACAACAGGCGCCCCACTTTCCAGTGAGCCCCCCCTTGGGCTAACCTCCATCAATCCCCCTTCCGGGCCATCTCCGGGAGCTGCATCCACCTCCTGTAATTCCATATGCTCCTCACCCCCATTCAAAATCATACCCCAATTTACACCCCCATCCACACCATTTACACCCCCATCCACACCATTTACACCATTTACATCTCCCAACCCCTCTCCCACCTTTATTTCTTCCCCAGAAACATTCCCCCCACCATCTTCCATCACAATTGAATTTTCACTTTTTTCACCCCCATTCACACCACATGCGTTTTTGCATGCGTTTTTCCCTGCAGGCGCGTTTTCCTGCCTGCAGGACTCTTTCACCCTTGCTGAGCCAGCCATAATGTCAAAATTTGTTTCCCTGGTTGCTTCCTCCTCCACCGGGCGCAACTTTGCAGGGGAAAGCACCACTCTGGGCACCAACTTGTTCTCCCCCAAGGGGATACACATAGCGCCCGTGCCCAACTGCTTGGGACCGAGCACTACGTTCTTATTTGCCACCAAACTGTCCGGCCTCTCAGCCAGTCTCGCCACCGCACTGCTACCGCCACTAGATCTGGCGGCAGCAGTGCCACTGATCTTCGGAACCTGCCCAGCGGGAGGGCTACACATAATCTCCCCTCCGTCAGACCCCCGATCCACTGCAGGATCAGGAGTGGGCTGACCAGAGGGGTTTGCAATGGCATCCCGGGGGACAGGGAGTACGTCGGGCTTACAAAGGGGTACAAACACAAGACGCTCCTCCATGATTGGAGTCTTACCTGCCTTCTCTGCCTTCCGCCTCCTTCTCCTTTCGGCCTTGCTAGACAGGTCGTCCGACACCGGATCCCCTCCGAATGTGAAATCCCCGAAGTTCACCGGTGGGGACCGCACCTGCCTAGTCCTGGCCGTCAGGAGTCCCCCGGGACCGCCACTGCGTCCGGTCTCCTCCGACTCCGACCACGATTCCCCTGAGCCCTCGGAACTGCTCAGCGACATGAGGACACCCGATGGTCGGTGCCTCGCTCCATCTTGCACTTTCAATTCAGGCTTCACAGCACGCTCCCGCTGTGCACAAGGGAGGCTGCCCTCTGATACCTGGCTGCACTCAGACACCTGTGCCTCACTTCCTCCCTGCTTGATTGAGGCCGACTCAGGGATTAACTCCTCGCTTGCCTCTTGGCCTGCATCTTGGGCCGATTCCTGGGCCGATTCCTGGCCCTGTTCCAATGCTCTTTTCCCCAGAGACTTTTTCCATCTTAACAGTCTCTGGCGAAAACTCCCCGAGGACTGCAAAATCAAGTCCAGCCTGGTCTCCAGGAAGCTTATACGCTCCTTCAGCTCCTTTATCTTCTTTGAAATTGCCGGTCTTTTATTCTTTGAACAGTGATCCGCGCGATACCGTTGATCAGCAAGAGACTGCTTCAGGGCCAGTCTCTCCTCCTCTGAAGCCATGTACAGGCTCGTAACTGCCGTTACCCTTTGCCGGAACTGCTGTTGCGGCTCCCTTGGGGCTAATACCGGCCAGTCCTCGAGCCGGTACTCGAGGTCCTCCATATCCAGGATTTCGCCTATTGCCCCGTGCGACACCACGGAGCACCAGGCAGTCTCTGACATACCCGGCACCTCTCGTCCGCTCTCTCCCTTGTCACTCCTTTCACCGGCGGCATCCACCGCCGCAAGCTTTACTCCCGCAGCGGCTCCCGCCATTGCGCCGGCTGCCGCTGCGGGCCTCTCCGTCCTTCCTCCAGTCCGACTCACTGTGTCCAAGGCGAGTAGAGCCTTCACGTCCCCGCGGCTGTGCTGGCTCAAATCTTCATTGGAGCCGCCGCTCCTCAAGCACATCCTCCCTGACCGTCGTAGCATGCCGGCTGCCTCCTCCATCTTGCGGCCACTCTCCCGCCCGGCTTCGGCGGCCAGTGTGTCCTCCTCCTTACTCACCCCCGACTCCGGGGTCTCTCCCCAGGACCCCACTCCTCCTGGGAAAGGAGTGGGGACCCTGCCTGGAACTCCAGCCGGATCCAGCAAGGGTTTTTCGGCTTACAAAATGTGAAAGCACCTCACACACTGCTCACACACCTCTCCCCTCAGGGAGCAAGCCTGTTCTGACACCAGCACACACAAACTCCTCCTCTTCCCGTGGCTGCTGGCACCAGTCTTGCCCTCCAATGGATCCTCGTTAAAGGATTTAAAGTGTACTCATTCCAATTACAGAGCCTCGAAAGAGTCCTTTATTGTTATTTTTTGTCACTACCTCCCCGGGTCGGGAGTGGGTAATTTGCGCGCCTGCTGCCTTCCTTGGATGTGGTAGCCGTTTCTCAGGCTCCCTCTCCGGAATCGAACCCTGATTCCCCGTTACCCGTGGTCACCATGGTAGGCGCAAAAAGTACCATCGAAAGTTGATAGGGCAGACGTCCGAATGTATCGTCGCCGTCACGGGGACGTGCGATCGGCCCGAGGTTATCTAGAGTCACCAGAACGGCCGGGGAGAGCGTAGGGAGGGCCGGAGCCCGACCCCACCGCCCAAGCCCTCGGATTGGTTTTGGTCCTATAAATGCACGCGTTCCGGGTGGTCAGCGCTCGTCGGCATGTATTAGCTCTAGAATTACCACAGTTATCCAAGTAACGGTTGGAGCGATCAAAGGAACCATAACTGATTTAATGAGCCATTCGCAGTTTCACTGTACCGGCCGTGTGTACTTACACGTGCATGGCTTAATCTTGGAGACAAGCATATGCTACTGGCAGGATCAACCAGGTAGTCCCCCCTTCCATCGAAGTGCTGAGACTACCTTCATTTATTGCGCTCGGGAGGTGGGCGGCCTCGCAGTGCCAGGGGGACAAGACGACTTTCCAAGGCAGCAGAGAAAGTCCAGGACCTTTGCAGAGAAGAGGTCAACCAAGAGCCCCGCGGGAGGTCGCAGCTGGCTGCCAACTTGGTACCGGTACAACCTGGTCACCGCTCGGAAGCGGCCCAGGTCTGCAGGACATGGGTTGGCATAACTGCTACGACGCGCCCCAGGACAATCCCGGCTACCTGCTCTCACCGACGGCCCAGCTCGAAACCTGCCGAGCAGGAGGACACCTTCAAACAACCGACCCCCCTTCCAAGGCATCGGAAGACAGTCGAGGACACATGGAAAGAGAGCAACCAAGAGCCCCGTTGTTGGACGCAGATTGGCACTGAGACCGCAACCAGGTTTCGCGACCACATAAATGTAAGTCAACCGGGGTGTTCAATATGCCACTGTGACGCTTCAGGACAGTCCGGGCTACATACTCTCACCGCGGGCCAGCTCTCAACCTGCCGAGGAGGAGGATGCCTTCAAACAACCGACCGACCCTTCCAAGGCATCGGAAGACAGTCTAGGACACATGGAAAGAGAGCAACCAAGAGCCCCGTTGTTGGACGCAGATTGGCACTGAGACCGCAACCAGGTTTCGCGACCACATAAATGTAAGTCAACCGGGGTGTTCAATATGCCACTGTGACGCTTCAGGACAGTCCGGGCTACATACTCTCACCGCGGGCCAGCTCTCAACCTGCCGAGGAGGAGGATGCCTTCAAACAACCGACCGACCCTTCCAAGGCATCGGAAGACAGTCTAGGACACATGGAAAGAGAGCAACCAAGAGCCCCGTTGTTGGACGCAGATTGGCACTGAGACCGCAACCAGGTTTCGCGACCACATAAATGTAAGTCAACCGGGGTGTTCAATATGCCACTGTGACGCTTCAGGACAGTCCGGGCTACATACTCTCACCGCGGCCCAGCTCGCAACCTGCCGAGATGGAGGAAGCCTACGAAGACCGGTCGGTCGGTCGGGGCAGAATCGTAAGTCGAGGACCTGTTTAGAGAGAGCCCAACATAGAGCCGAGAAGATGGAGCGCGCTCATCGTCCCTAACCCTTACCAGTAAGGTATCAAGGACCAGGCTTAGGTAATATGGGACAAAGGCAACGGCAACCTCGACAATCCGGGTTAACTGCTCTCACCGGCGGCCCAGCTCGCAACCTGCCGAGATGGAGGACGCCTACGAAGACCGGTCGGTCGGTCGGGGCAGAATCGTAAGTCGAGGACCTGTTTAGAGAGAGCCCAACATAGAGCCGAGAAGATGGAGCGCGCTCATCGTCCCTAACCCTTACCAGTAAGGTATCAAGGACCAGGCTTAGGTAATATGGGACAAAGGCAACGGCAACCTCGACAATCCGGGTTAACTGCTCTCACCGGCGGCCCAGCTCGCAACCTGCCGAGATGGAGGACTCCTACGAAGACCGGTCGGTCGGTCGGGGCAGCATCGTAAGTCGAGGACCTGTTTAGAGAGAGCCCAACATAGAGCCGAGAAGATGGAGCGCGCTCAGTGTCCCTAACCCTTACCAGTAAGGTATCAAGGACCAGGCTTAGGTAATATGGGACAAAGGCAACGGCAACCTCGACAATCCGGGTTAACTGCTCTCACCGGCGGCCCAGCTCGCAACCTGCCGAGATGAAGGATGCCTACGAAGACCGGTCGGTCTTAAGTCGAGGACCTGTTTAGAGAGAGCCCAACATAGAGCCGAGAAGATGGAGCGCGCTCAGCGTCCCTAACCCTTACCAGTAAGGTAACAAGGACCAGGCTTAGGTAATATGGGACAAAGGCAACGGACAACCTCGACAATCCGGGTTAACTGCTCTCTCCGGCGGCCCAGCTCGCAAAGTGCCGAGGAGGACGCCTTTGTCGCCCACGGGGAACCGAGGCCGCTTTCCCGGCGGCTTAGCGGCTCCACATGGGATGGGGCCGCCCCCACCGGAGAGGGGGGGAGGGAAGCCACCGTGGAGCCGCGTGTGGCTTGCATGCGGGAGCCACGCCGACACTTCCAGCCTCGGGCGAGGCGGAAGACGGCTTTGGACTACTTGCGAGAAACAACCGTGCCCCATGCGCGGGTGCG
Organism: Rhinoderma darwinii; assembly: GCF_050947455.1. NCBI lineage: Eukaryota > Metazoa > Chordata > Amphibia > Anura > Rhinodermatidae > Rhinoderma > Rhinoderma darwinii. The sequence continues at coordinate 385,386 of NW_027461951.1, read as the reverse complement.
CCTGGGAGCACCTCGGCTAGAGAGGCCCTTGCGAGCAGCGGACATACGGGGGCGGTCACTGCCTCCCCGTCGTTTAAAGCTTTCTCTCGCGCCTCGGGCTCCGGCGACACCAGCGCACTCTCGGACGCCTTTTAGAGTGATAGAAGCAGCACTGAGCAAATGCACCTCGCGGGAGCGAGAGGTACCGGCGCCCGCCTTAGCAGGACCGCCGGGCTTTTTGGGACACCGGCCGTAGGTGGCCGGGGGCGAAACAGACCCGGACGGTGTGGGAGGAAGACGCGCTCGCCGTAACCGACAGGGCTCCAAAGCACTGCCGAGCGAGTGGTCCCTCCGCCGCCGGGTCGCGGGGAGCCAGATCGATCTGAGGAGTCTTGGACAAATTCCAAAGACTCAAACGGCGCGGGAGCACGTGCTCCTCTCACAGCTTAACGACAGGTGGACGAGGCCGACGAGGACTTCCAGGAGACACCATGAGAGGGCCGGTGCCTATCGCTCACACCCTGGAAGTCACTCTCGGCCACGAACGGTTAGGACTTCCCGCTAGGAAGAACCGTAGGGACTTGGAACACGAAACCAAAATGCCCTCTCACAGGATTTCAGGTGAAGGAGATATTCGCACCCCTAAAAGTGTCACCACCTCAAATACACCGGGGTAAGGTGCCAACTTACCCGGGCTCCTGGAACTGCTGCCCGGCTGAAGCCCAAAATAAAAACCTCATAGGGTTTTTCCTCCAAAACGTCAATGAAGACAGACCTGCCAGCGAGGCCGACGGGGACTTCCAGGAGGCCGGCATGACGTGCCACTACATACCGGTCACACCATGGAAGTCCTTCTCGGGTTGGACCAGGTGCAGCTCCCGCTAGAACGTGCAGCACGTCCTCCTTCACGGTACTCTCGATTGGAGTCGCCAACGTGGCCGAGCTCCTACAACTGCTGGTCGGCCTGGGACTCCAGAAAGAATGTACCAAAGTTCTTTCGTGGAAGTTCAGGTGCAGCGGACCGACCAGCCAATGAGGCCGACGGGGACTTCCAGGAGACACCATGAGAGGGCCGGTGCCTATCGCTCACACCCTGGAAGTCACTCTCGGCCACGAACGGTTAGGACTTCCCGCTAGGAAGAACCGTTGGGACTTGGAACTCAAAACCTAAATGCCCTCTCACAGGATTTCAGGTGAAGGAGATATTTGCACCCCTAAAAGTGTCACCACCTCAAATACACCGGGATAAGGTGCCAACTTACCCGGGCTCCTGGAACTGCTGCCCGGCTGAAGCCCAAAATAAAAACCTCATAGGGTTTTTCCTCCAAAACGTCAATGAAGACAGACCTGCCAGCGAGGCCGACGGGGACTTCCAGGAGGCCGGCATGACGTGCCACTACATACCGGTCACACCATGGAAGTCCTTCTCGGGTTGGACCAGGTGCAGCTCCCGCTAGAACGTGCAGCACGTCCTCCTTCACGGTACTCTCGATTGGAGTCGCCAACGTGGCCGAGCTCCTACAACTGCTGGTCGGCCTGGGACTCCAGAAAGAATGCACCAAAGTTCTTTCGTGGAAGTTCAGGTGCAGCGGACCGACCAGCCAACGAGGCCGACGGGGACTTCCAGGAGACACCATGAGAGGGCCGGTGCCTATCGCTCACACCCTGGAAGTCACTCTCGGCCACGAACGGTTAGGACTTCCCGCTAGGAAGAACCGTTGGGACTTGGAACTCAAAACCTAAATGCCCTCTCACAGGATTTCAGGTGAAGGAGATATTCGCACCCCTAAAAGTGTCACCACCTCAAATACACCGGGGTAAGGTGCCAACTTACCCGGTCTCCTGGAACTGCTGCCCGGCTGAAGCCCAAAATAAAAACCTCATAGGGTTTTTCCTCCAAAACGTCAATGAAGACAGACCTGCCAGCGAGGCCGACGGGGACTTCCAGGAGGCCGGCATGACATGCCACTACATACCGGTCACACCATGGAAGTCCTTCTCGGGTTGGACCAGGTGCAGCTCCCGCTAGAACGTGCAGCACGTCCTCCTTCACGGTACTCTCGATTGGAGTTGCCAACGTGGCCGAGCTCCTACAACTGCTGGTCGGCCTGGGACTCCAGAAAGAATGTACCAAAGTTCTTTCGTGGAAGTTCAGGTGCAGCGGACCGACCAGCCAATGAGGCCGACGGGGACTTCCAGGAGACACCATGAGAGGGCCGGTGCCTATCGCTCACACCCTGGAAGTCACTCTCGGCCACGAACGGGTAGGACTTCCCGCTAGGAAGAACCGTTGGGACTTGGAACTCAAAACCTAAATGCCCTCTCACAGGATTTCAGGTGAAGGAGATATTCGCACCCCTAAAAGTGTCACCACCTCAAATACACCGGGGTAAGGTGCCAACTTACCCGGGCTCCTGGAACTGCTGCCCGGCTGAAGCCCAAAATAAAAACCTCATAGGGTTTTTCCTCCAAAACGTCAATGAAGACAGACCTGCGAGCTAGGCCGACGGGGACTTCCAGGAGGCCGGCATGGCGTGCCACTACATACCGGCCACACCATGGAAGTCATTCTCGGGTTGGACCAGGTGCAGCTCCCGCTAGAACGTGCAGCACGTCCTCCTTCACGGTACTCTCGATTGGAGTCGCCAACGTGGCCGAGCTCCTACAACTGCTGGTCGGCCTGGGACTCCAGAAAGAATGCACCAAAGTTCTTTCGTGGAAGTTCAGGTGCAGCGGACCGACCAGCCAACGAGGCCGACGGGGACTTCCAGGAGACACCATGAGAGGGCCGGTGCCTATCGCTCACACCCTGGAAGTCACTCTCGGCCACGAACGGTTAGGACTTCCCGCTAGGAAGAACCGTTGGGACTTGGAACTCAAAACCTAAATGCCCTCTCACAGGATTTCAGGTGAAGGAGATATTCGCACCCCTAAAAGTGTCACCACCTCAAATACACCGGGGTAAGGTGCCAACTTACCCGGTCTCCTGGAACTGCTGCCCGGCTGAAGCCCAAAATAAAAACCTCATAGGGTTTTTCCTCCAAAACGTCAATGAAGACAGACCTGCCAGCGAGGCCGACGGGGACTTCCAGGAGGCCGGCATGACATGCCACTACATACCGGTCACACCATGGAAGTCCTTCTCGGGTTGGACCAGGTGCAGCTCCCGCTAGAACGTGCAGCACGTCCTCCTTCACGGTACTCTCGATTGGAGTTGCCAACGTGGCCGAGCTCCTACAACTGCTGGTCGGCCTGGGACTCCAGAAAGAATGTACCAAAGTTCTTTCGTGGAAGTTCAGGTGCAGCGGACCGACCAGCCAATGAGGCCGACGGGGACTTCCAGGAGACACCATGAGAGGGCCGGTGCCTATCGCTCACACCCTGGAAGTCACTCTCGGCCACGAACGGGTAGGACTTCCCGCTAGGAAGAACCGTTGGGACTTGGAACTCAAAACCTAAATGCCCTCTCACAGGATTTCAGGTGAAGGAGATATTCGCACCCCTAAAAGTGTCACCACCTCAAATACACCGGGGTAAGGTGCCAACTTACCCGGGCTCCTGGAACTGCTGCCCGGCTGAAGCCCAAAATAAAAACCTCATAGGGTTTTTCCTCCAAAACGTCAATGAAGACAGACCTGCGAGCTAGGCCGACGGGGACTTCCAGGAGGCCGGCATGGCGTGCCACTACATACCGGCCACACCATGGAAGTCATTCTCGGGTTGGACCAGGTGCAGCTCCCGCTAGAACGTGCAGCACGTCCTCCTTCACGGTACTCTCGATTGGAGTCGCCAACGTGGCCGAGCTCCTACAACTGCTGGTCGGCCTGGGACTCCAGAAAGAATGCACCAAAGTTCTTTCGTGGAAGTTCAGGTGCAGCGGACCGACCAGCCAACGAGGCCGACGGGGACTTCCAGGAGACACCATGAGAGGGCCGGTGCCTATCGCTCACACCCTGGAAGTCACTCTCGGCCACGAACGGTTAGGACTTCCCGCTAGGAAGAACCGTAGGGACTTGGAACACGAAACCAAAATGCCCTCTCACAGGATTTCAGGTGAAGGAGATATTCGCACCCCTAAAAGTGTCACCACCTCAAATACACCGGGGTAAGGTGCCAACTTACCCGGGCTCCTGGAACTGCTGCCCGGCTGAAGCCCAAAATAAAAACCTCATAGGGTTTTTCCTCCAAAACGTCAATGAAGACAGACCTGCCAGCGAGGCCGACGGGGACTTCCAGGAGGCCGGCATGACGTGCCACTACATACCGGTCACACCATGGAAGTCCTTCTCGGGTTGGACCAGGTGCAGCTCCCGCTAGAACGTGCAGCACGTCCTCCTTCACGGTACTCTCGATTGGAGTCGCCAACGTGGCCGAGCTCCTACAACTGCTGGTCGGCCTGGGACTCCAGAAAGAATGTACCAAAGTTCTTTCGTGGAAGTTCAGGTGCAGCGGACCGACCAGCCAATGAGGCCGACGGGGACTTCCAGGAGACACCATGAGAGGGCCGGTGCCTATCGCTCACACCCTGGAAGTCACTCTCGGCCACGAACGGTTAGGACTTCCCGCTAGGAAGAACCGTTGGGACTTGGAACTCAAAACCTAAATGCCCTCTCACAGGATTTCAGGTGAAGGAGATATTTGCACCCCTAAAAGTGTCACCACCTCAAATACACCGGGATAAGGTGCCAACTTACCCGGGCTCCTGGAACTGCTGCCCGGCTGAAGCCCAAAATAAAAACCTCATAGGGTTTTTCCTCCAAAACGTCAATGAAGACAGACCTGCCAGCGAGGCCGACGGGGACTTCCAGGAGGCCGGCATGACGTGCCACTACATACCGGTCACACCATGGAAGTCCTTCTCGGGTTGGACCAGGTGCAGCTCCCGCTAGAACGTGCAGCACGTCCTCCTTCACGGTACTCTCGATTGGAGTCGCCAACGTGGCCGAGCTCCTACAACTGCTGGTCGGCCTGGGACTCCAGAAAGAATGCACCAAAGTTCTTTCGTGGAAGTTCAGGTGCAGCGGACCGACCAGCCAACGAGGCCGACGGGGACTTCCAGGAGACACCATGAGAGGGCCGGTGCCTATCGCTCACACCCTGGAAGTCACTCTCGGCCACGAACGGTTAGGACTTCCCGCTAGGAAGAACCGTTGGGACTTGGAACTCAAAACCTAAATGCCCTCTCACAGGATTTCAGGTGAAGGAGATATTCGCACCCCTAAAAGTGTCACCACCTCAAATACACCGGGGTAAGGTGCCAACTTACCCGGTCTCCTGGAACTGCTGCCCGGCTGAAGCCCAAAATAAAAACCTCATAGGGTTTTTCCTCCAAAACGTCAATGAAGACAGACCTGCCAGCGAGGCCGACGGGGACTTCCAGGAGGCCGGCATGACGTGCCACTACATACCGGTCACACCATGGAAGTCCTTCTCGGGTTGGACCAGGTGCAGCTCCCGCTAGAACGTGCAGCACGTCCTCCTTCACGGTACTCTCGATTGGAGTCGCCAACGTGGCCGAGCTCCTACAACTGCTGGTCGGCCTGGGACTCCAGAAAGAATGTACCAAAGTTCTTTCGTGGAAGTTCAGGTGCAGCGGACCGACCAGCCAATGAGGCCGACGGGGACTTCCAGGAGACACCATGAGAGGGCCGGTGCCTATCGCTCACACCCTGGAAGTCACTCTCGGCCACGAACGGGTAGGACTTCCCGCTAGGAAGAACCGTTGGGACTTGGAACTCAAAACCTAAATGCCCTCTCACAGGATTTCAGGTGAAGGAGATATTCACACCCCTAAAAGTGTCACCACCTCAAATACACCGGGGTAAGGTGCCAACTTACCCGGGCTCCTGGAACTGCTGCCCGGCTGAAGCCCAAAATAAAAACCTCATAGGGTTTTTCCTCCAAAACGTCAATGAAGACAGACCTGCGAGCTAGGCCGACGGGGACTTCCAGGAGGCCGGCATGGCGTGCCACTACATACCGGCCACACCATGGAAGTCATTCTCGGGTTGGACCAGGTGCAGCTCCCGCTAGAACGTGCAGCACGTCCTCCTTCACGGTACTCTCGATTGGAGTCGCCAACGTGGCCGAGCTCCTACAACTGCTGGTCGGCCTGGGACTCCAGAAAGAATGCACCAAAGTTCTTTCGTGGAAGTTCAGGTGCAGCGGACCGACCAGCCAACGAGGCCGACGGGGACTTCCAGGAGGCCGGCATGACGTGCCACTACATACCAGTCACACCATGGAAGTCCTTCTCGGCCACGAAGGGTTAGGACTTCCCGCTAGGAAGAACCGTTGGGACTTGGAACGCGGAGCAGAAATGCCCTCTCACAGGTTTTCAGGTGAAGGAGATATTCGCTCCCCTAAAAGTGTCACCACCTCAAATACACCGGGGTAAGGTGCCAACTTACCCGGGCTCCTGGAACTGCTGCCCGGCTGAAGCCCAAAATAAAAACCTCATAGGGTTTTTCCTCCAAAACGTCAATGAAGACAGACCTGCGAGCTAGGACGACGGGTACTTCCAGGAGGCCGGCATGGCGTGCCACTACATACCGGCCACACCATGGAAGTCATTCTCGGGTTGGACCAGGTGCAGCTCCCGCTAGAACGTGCAGCACGTCCTCCTTCACGGTACTGTCGATTGGAGTCGCCAACGTGGCCGAGCTCCTACAACTGCTGGTCGGCCTGGGACTCCAGAAAGAATGCACCAAAGTTCTTTCGTGGAAGTTCAGGTGCAGCGGACCGACCAGCCAACGAGGCCGACGGGGACTTCCAGGAGACACCATGAGAGGGCCGGTGCCTATCGCTCACACCCTGGAAGTCACTCTCGGCCACGAACGGTTAGGACTTCCCGCTAGGAAGAACCGTTGGGACTTGGAACTCAAAACCTAAATGCCCTCTCACAGGATTTCAGGTGAAGGAGATATTCACACCCCTAAAAGTGTCACCACCTCAAATACACCGGGGTAAGGTGCCAAAGTACCCGGGCTCCTGGAACTGCTGCCCGGCTGAGGCCCAAAATAAAAACCTCATAGGGTTTTTCCTCCAAAACGTCAATGAAGACAGACCTGCCAGCGAGGCCGACGGGGACTTCCAGGGGGCCGGCATGACGTGCCACTACATACCGGTCACACCATGGAAGTCATTCTCGGGTTGGACCAGGTGCAGCTCCCGCTAGAACGTGCAGCACGTCCTCCTTCAAGGTGTTCGGTTGGAGTCGCCAAGGTGGCCGAGCTCCTGCAACTGCTGGTCGGCCTGGGACTCCAGAAAGAATGCATCAAAGTTCTTTCGTGGAAGTTCAGGTGCAGCGGACCGACCAGCGAGCAAGGCCGACGGGAACTTCCAGGAGGCCAGCATGACGTGCCACTACATACCGGTCACACCATGGAAGTCCTTCTCGGGTTGGACCAGGTGCAGCTCCCGCAAGAACGTGCAGCACGTCCTCCTTCATGGTACTCGGTTGGAGTCACAGAGCTGGCCGAGCTCCTGCAACTGCTGGTCGGCCTGGGACTCCAGAAAGAATGCACCAAAGTTCTTTCATGGAAGTTAAGGTGCAGCGGACCGACCAGCGAACGAGGCCGACGGGGACTTCCAGGAGGCACCGTGAGAGGGCGGGCCGGTACCTATTGCTCAAACCCTGGAAGTCACTCTCGGCCAGGAACGGTTAGGACTTCCCGCTAGGAAGAACCGTTGGGACTTGGAACTCAAAACCTAGATGCCCTCTCACAGGATTTCAGGTGAAGGAGATATTCACACCCCTAAAAGTGTCACCACCTCAAATACACCGGGGTAAGGTGCCAAAGTACCCGGGCTCATGGAACTGCTGCCCGGCTGAGGCCCAAAATAAAAACCTCATAGGGTTTTTTCTCCAAAACGTCAATGAAGACAGACCTGCGAACGAGGCCGACGGGGACTTCCAGGAGGACGGCAGGAGGTGCCACTACCTACCGGTCACACCATGGAAGTCCTTCTCGGCTTGGAACGGGAGCAGCTCCCGTTTGTACTTCCTCGTTCACGGCTTTCGGTAGGAGTTGCCGAGGTGGCCGAGCTCCTGCAACTGCAGGTCGGCTTGGGACTTCAGAAAATACCATAAAAAAAAAAGTGTTTTTTATTATGAAGGTAAAACACACAGCGGGACCGAGCCGTGAGCCAGGCCGACGGGGACTTCCAGGAGGACGGCAGGAGGTGCCACTACCTACCGGTCACACCATGGAAGTCCTTCTCGGCTTGGAACGGGAGCAGCTCCCGTTTGTACTTCCTCGTTCACGGCTTTCGGTAGGAGTTGCCGAGGTGGCCGAGCTCCTGCAACTGCAGGTCGGCTTGGGACTTCAGAAAATACCATAAAAAAAAAAAGTGTTTTTTATTATGAAGGTAAAACACACAGCGGGACCGAGCCGTGAGCCAGGCCGACGGGGACTTCCAGGAGGACGGCAGGAGGTGCCACTACCTACCGGTCACACCATGGAAGTCCTTCTCGGCTTGGAACGGGAGCAGCTCCCGTTTGTACTTCCTCGTTCACGGCTTTCGGTAGGAGTTGCCGAGGTGGCCTTGCTCGTGCAACTGCAGGTGGGCTTGGGGCTTCAGGAAATAACATAAAAAAAAAAATATTTTTTTATTAAGAAGGTAAAAAAACACCGGACCCGACCAGCGAGCGAGGCCGAAGGGGACATCCAGGGCAGCGGCGTGAGAGGGCGGCTTGGTGCCGCTATCGCCGTGGAAGCAGCATTCGGCCTAAGCAGGGAACGCCTCCCGCCCTCCTCTCGTCCTGGAAGTGTTGGACTTGGGAGGCGGAGCAAGTTCTCCCTCTCACAGTATTTCAGGCGTAGGAGATATTCACACCCCTAAAAGTGTCACCTCGCCAATTACACCGGTGGGAGGTGCCAAAATGCCCGGCCTCCTGGAACTGCTGCTTGGCTGAAGGCCAAAATAAAAACCTCATAGGGTTTTTTCTCCAAAACGTGAATGAAGACAGACACGCGAGCGAGGCCGAGGGGGAGTTCCAGGAGGTCGGCATGAGGTGGCCGCGCCTACCGCTTGAGCCCTGGAAGTCCGCCGCGGGCCGGAAGTGCTTGTCGGGCGGGTGAACTACGGGACTCGCCGCGGCCGATGCCCAGCTCCCACAAGGAAGCTGCCGGCATCCACAAGCTCCCACGGGGCCCCTCTATCCCCCCACGGGTGCAGAAGGCAGGCACACCGCCGCTAATAGGCGGAGCTGGCTCCCGGCCGCTGTCATGCATCACTCGCGGACCGGAAGTGCTTGGCAGCCGGGTGGACACGGCGGGACTCGCCGCGGGCGCTGTGGAGCTCCTACAGGGCTGCCCCCGGGCTGGCACAGCTTCCCCAAGGCTCCTCTATCCCCCCACGGGTGCAATAGGCAGGCACACGCCGCACACGCCGCTCGTACACGGAGATGGCTCCCGGCCGCTTTCGGTAGGAGTCACCGAGGTGGCCTTGCTCGTGCAACTGCAGGTGGGCTTGAGGCTTCCGAAAGTACATTAAAAAAAAAAAGATTTTTTTATTAAGAAGGTAAAAAAAAAAACAGCGGGACCGACCCGCGAGCTAAGCCGACGGGGACTTCCAGGAGGTCGGCATGAGGTGGCCGCTCATACCGCTCTTGCCCTGGAAGTCCGCCGAGGACCGCGGGCGCTGTGGAGCTCCCACAAGGAAGCTGCCGGCATGCAGCAGCTCCCACGGGGCCCCTCTATCCCCCCACGGGTGCAGAAGGCAGGCACACCGCCGCTGATAGGCGGAGCTGGCTCCCGGCCGCTGTCATGCATCACTCGCGGACCGGAAGTGCTTGTCAGCCGGGTGGACACGACGGGACTCGCCGCGGGCGCTGTGGAGCTCCCACAAGGAAGCTGCCGGCATCCACAAGCTCCCACGGGGCCCCTCTATCCCCCCACGGGTGCAGAAGGCAGGCACACCGCCGCTAATAGGCGGAGCTGGCTCCCGGCCGCTGTCATGCATCACTCGCGGACCGGAAGTGCTTGGCAGCCGGGTGGACACGGCGGGACTCGCCGCGGGCGCTGTGGAGCTCATACAGGGCTGCCCCCGGGCTGGCACAGCTTCCCCAAGGCTCCTCTATCCCCCCACGGGTGCAATAGGCAGGCACACGCCGCACACGCCGCTCATACACGGAGATGGCTCCCGGCCGCTTTCGGTAGGAGTCACCGAGGTGTCCTTGCTCGTGCAACTGCAGGTGGGCTTGAGGCTTCCGAAAGTACCATAAAAAAAAAAAGATTTTTTTATTAAGAAGGTAAAAAAAAAAACAGCGGGACCGACCCGCGAGCTAAGCCGACGGGGACTTCCAGGAGGTCGGCATGAGGTGGCCGCTCATACCGCTCTTGCCCTGGAAGTCCGCCGAGGACCGCGGGCGCTGTGGAGCTCCCACAAGGAAGCTGCCGGCATGCAGCAGCTCCCACGGGGCCCCTCTATCCCCCCACGGGTGCAGAAGGCAGGCACACCGCCGCTAATAGGCGGAGCTGGCTCCCGGCCGCTGTCATGCATCACTCGCGGACCGGAAGTGCTTGGCAGCCGGGTGGACACGGCGGGACTCGCCGCGGGCGCTGTGGAGCTCCTACAGGGCTGCCCCCGGGCTGGCACAGCTTCCCCATGGCTCCTCTATCCCTCCACGGCTGCAATAGGCAGGCACACACCGCTCATACACGGAGCTGGCTCCCGGCCGCTTTCGGAAGGAGTCGCCGACGTGGCCTTGCTCGTGCAACTCCAGGTGGGCTTGGGGCTTCCGAAAATGCCATAAAAAAAAAAAAGATTTTTTTATTAAGAAGGTAGAAAAATCAGCGGGACCGACCCGCGAGCGAGGCCGACGGGGACTTCTAGGAGGTCGGCATGAGGTGGCCGCGTCTACCGCTCGAAACCTGGAAGTCTGCAACGGGCGCTGCGGAGCTCGTACACGGCTGTCCCCGGTCTTGCACAGCTTCCCCATGGCTCCTCTATCCCCCCCATGGGTGCAATATAATTTTTTTAAAAAAAAACAATTTTAGTCATTATTAACCTAGTTCGGTTCCCACCGTTACAGTCGGATGTCAGCTGTAAGATACAGCTGAGATCCGGTGATGATGGCACCGACTCAGCTTCTGAGCCGGTGCCAAACATTGTACGTCATTTTGCGTGAAGTCAATGCTTTCCAGGACGTACATATACGTCCAATGGCGGGAAGGGGTTAATAATGACTAAAATTGTTTTTTTTAAAAAAAATTATATTGCACCCATGGGGGGGATAGAGGAGCCATGGGGAAGCTGTGCAAGACCGGGGACAGCCGTGTACGAGCTCCGCAGCGCCCGTTGCAGACTTCCAGGTTTCGAGCGGTAGACGCGGCCACCTCATGCCGACCTCCTAGAAGTCCCCGTCGGCATCGCTCGCGGGTCGGTCCCGCTGATTTTTCTACCTTCTTAATAAAAAAATCTTTTTTTTTTTTATGGCATTTTCGGAAGCCCCAAGCCCACCTGGAGTTGCACGAGCAAGGCCACGTCGGCGACTCCTTCCGAAAGCGGCCGGGAGCCAGCTCCGTGTATGAGCGGTGTGTGCCTGCCTATTGCAGCCGTGGAGGGATAGAGGAGCCATGGGGAAGCTGTGCCAGCCCGGGGGCAGCCCTGTAGGAGCTCCACAGCGCCCGCGGCGAGTCCCGCCGTGTCCACCCGGCTGCCAAGCACTTCCGGTCCGCGAGTGATGCATGACAGCGGCCGGGAGCCAGCTCCGCCTATTAGCGGCGGTGTGCCTGCCTTCTGCACCCGTGGGGGGATAGAGGGGCCCCGTGGGAGCTTGTGGATGCCGGCAGCTTCCTTGTGGGAGCTCCACAGCGCCCGCGGCGAGTCCCGTCGTGTCCACCCGGCTGACAAGCACTTCCGGTCCGCGAGTGATGCATGACAGCGGCCGGGTGCCAGCTCCGCCTATCAGCGGCGGTGTGCCTGCCTTCTGCACCCGTGGGGGGATAGAGGGGCCCCGTGGGAGCTGCTGCATGCCGGCAGCTTCCTTGTGGGAGCTCCACAGCGCCCGCGGTCCTCGGCGGACTTCCAGGGCAAGAGCGGTATGAGCGGCCACCTCATGCCGACCTCCTGGAAGTCCCCGTCGGCTTAGCTCGCGGGTCGGTCCCGCTGTTTTTTTTTTTACCTTCTTAATAAAAAAATCTTTTTTTTTTTATGGTATTTTCGGAAGCCTCAAGCCCACCTGCAGTTGCACGAGCAAGGCCACCTCGGTGACTCCTACCGAAAGCGGCCGGGAGCCATCTCCGTGTACGATCGGCGTGTGCGGCGTGTGCCTGCCTATTGCACCCGTGGGGGGATAGAGGAGCCTTGGGGAAGCTGTGCCAGCCCGGGGGCAGCCCTGTAGGAGCTCCACAGCGCCCGCGGCGAGTCCCGCCGTGTCCACCCGGCTGCCAAGCACTTCCGGTCCGCGAGTGATGCATGACAGCGGCCGGGAGCCAGCTCCGCCTATTAGCGGCGGTGTGCCTGCCTTCTGCACCCGTGGGGGGATAGAGGGGCCCCGTGGGAGCTTGTGGATGCCGGCAGCTTCCTTGTGGGAGCTCCACAGCGCCCGCGGCGAGTCCCGTCGTGTCCACCCGGCTGACAAGCACTTCCGGTCCGCGAGTGATGCATGACAGCGGCCGGGTGCCAGCTCCGCCTATCAGCGGCGGTGTGCCTGCCTTCTGCACCCGTGGGGGGATAGAGGGGCCCCGTGGGAGCTGCTGCATGCCGGCAGCTTCCTTGTGGGAGCTCCACAGCGCCCGCGGTCCTCGGCGGACTTCCAGGGCAAGAGCGGTATGAGCGGCCACCTCATGCCGACCTCCTGGAAGTCCCCGTCGGCTTAGCTCGCGGGTCGGTCCCGCTGTTTTTTTTTTTACCTTCTTAATAAAAAAATCTTTTTTTTTTTATGGTATTTTCGGAAGCCTCAAGCCCACCTGCAGTTGCACGAGCAAGGCCACCTCGGTGACTCCTACCGAAAGCGGCCGGGAGCCATCTCCGTGTACGAGCGGCGTGTGCGGCGTGTGCCTGCCTATTGCACCCGTGGGGGGATAGAGGAGCCTTGGGGAAGCTGTGCCAGCCCGGGGGCAGCCCTGTAGGAGCTCCACAGCGCCCGCGGCGAGTCCCGCCGTGTCCACCCGGCTGCCAAGCACTTCCGGTCCGCGAGTGATGCATGACAGCGGCCGGGAGCCAGCTCCGCCTATTAGCGGCGGTGTGCCTGCCTTCTGCACCCGTGGGGGGATAGAGGGGCCCCGTGGGAGCTTGTGGATGCCGGCAGCTTCCTTGTGGGAGCTCCACAGCGCCCGCGGCGAGTCCCGTCGTGTCCACCCGGCTGACAAGCACTTCCGGTCCGCGAGTGATGCATGACAGCGGCCGGGTGCCAGCTCCGCCTATCAGCGGCGGTGTGCCTGCCTTCTGCACCCGTGGGGGGATAGAGGGGCCCCGTGGGAGCTGCTGCATGCCGGCAGCTTCCTTGTGGGAGCTCCACAGCGCCCGCGGTCCTCGGCGGACTTCCAGGGCAAGAGCGGTATGAGCGGCCACCTCATGCCGACCTCCTGGAAGTCCCCGTCGGCTTAGCTCGCGGGTCGGTCCCGCTGTTTTTTTTTTTACCTTCTTAATAAAAAAATCTTTTTTTTTTTATGGTATTTTCGGAAGCCTCAAGCCCACCTGCAGTTGCACGAGCAAGGCCACCTCGGTGACTCCTACCGAAAGCGGCCGGGAGCCATCTCCGTGTACGAGCGGCGTGTGCGGCGTGTGCCTGCCTATTGCACCCGTGGGGGGATAGAGGAGCCTTGGGGAAGCTGTGCCAGCCCGGGGGCAGCCCTGTAGGAGCTCCACAGCGCCCGCGGCGAGTCCCGCCGTGTCCACCCGGCTGCCAAGCACTTCCGGTCCGCGAGTGATGCATGACAGCGGCCGGGAGCCAGCTCCGCCTATTAGCGGCAGTGTGCCTGCCTTCTGCACCCGTGGGGGGATAGAGGGGCCCCGTGGGAGCTGCTGCATGCCGGCAGCTTCCTTGTGGGAGCTCCACAGCGCCCGCGGTCCTCGGCGGACTTCCAGGGCAAGAGCGGTATGAGCGGCCACCTCATGCCGACCTCCTGGAAGTCCCCGTCGGCTTAGCTCGCGGGTCGGTCCCGCTGTTTTTTTTTTTACCTTCTTAATAAAAAAATCTTTTTTTTTTTATGGTACTTTCGGAAGCCTCAAGCCCACCTGCAGTTGCACGAGCAAGGCCACCTCGGTGACTCCTACCGAAAGCGGCCGGGAGCCATCTCCGTGTACGAGCGGCGTGTGCGGCGTGTGCCTGCCTATTGCACCCGTGGGGGGATAGAGGAGCCTTGGGGAAGCTGTGCCAGCCCGGGGGCAGCCCTGTAGGAGCTCCACAGCGCCCGCGGCGAGTCCCGCCGTGTCCACCCGGCTGCCAAGCACTTCCGGTCCGCGAGTGATGCATGACAGCGGCCGGGAGCCAGCTCCGCCTATTAGCGGCGGTGTGCCTGCCTTCTGCACCCGTGGGGGGATAGAGGGGCCCCGTGGGAGCTTGTGGATGCCGGCAGCTTCCTTGTGGGAGCTCCACAGCGCCCGCGGCGAGTCCCGTCGTGTCCACCCGGCTGCCAAGCACTTCCGGTCCGCGAGTGATGCATGACAGCGGCCGGGAGCCAGCTCCGCCTATCAGCGGCGGTGTGCCTGCCTTCTGCACCCGTGGGGGGATAGAGGGGCCCCGTGGGAGCTGCTGCATGCCGGCAGCTTCCTTGTGGGAGCTCCACAGCGCCCGCGGTCCTCGGCGGACTTCCAGGGCAAGAGCGGTATGAGCGGCCACCTCATGCCGACCTCCTGGAAGTCCCCGTCGGCTTAGCTCGCGGGTCGGTCCCGCTGTTTTTTTTTTTACCTTCTTAATAAAAAAATCTTTTTTTTTTTATGGTACTTTCGGAAGCCTCAAGCCCACCTGCAGTTGCACGAGCAAGGCCACCTCGGTGACTCCTACCGAAAGCGGCCGGGAGCCATCTCCGTGTACGAGCGGCGTGTGCGGCGTGTGCCTGCCTATTGCACCCGTGGGGGGATAGAGGAGCCTTGGGGAAGCTGTGCCAGCCCGGGGGCAGCCCTGTAGGAGCTCCACAGCGCCCGCGGCGAGTCCCGCCGTGTCCACCCGGCTGCCAAGCACTTCCGGTCCGCGAGTGATGCATGACAGCGGCCGGGAGCCAGCTCCGCCTATTAGCGGCGGTGTGCCTGCCTTCTGCACCCGTGGGGGGATAGAGGGGCCCCGTGGGAGCTGCTGCATGCCGGCAGCTTCCTTGTGGGAGCTCCACAGCGCCCGCGGTCCTCGGCGGACTTCCAGGGCAAGAGCGGTATGAGCGGCCACCTCATGCCGACCTCCTGGAAGTCCCCGTCGGCTTAGCTCGCGGGTCGGTCCCGCTGTTTTTTTTTTTACCTTCTTAATAAAAAAATCTTTTTTTTTTTAATGTACTTTCGGAAGCCTCAAGCCCACCTGCAGTTGCACGAGCAAGGCCACCTCGGTGACTCCTACCGAAAGCGGCCGGGAGCCATCTCCGTGTACGAGCGGCGTGTGCGGCGTGTGCCTGCCTATTGCACCCGTGGGGGGATAGAGGAGCCTTGGGGAAGCTGTGCCAGCCCGGGGGCAGCCCTGTAGGAGCTCCACAGCGCCCGCGGCGAGTCCCGCCGTGTCCACCCGGCTGCCAAGCACTTCCGGTCCGCGAGTGATGCATGACAGCGGCCGGGAGCCAGCTCCGCCTATTAGCGGCGGTGTGCCTGCCTTCTGCACCCGTGGGGGGATAGAGGGGCCCCGTGGGAGCTTGTGGATGCCGGCAGCTTCCTTGTGGGAGCTGGGCATCGGCCGCGGCGAGTCCCGTAGTTCACCCGCCCGACAAGCACTTCCGGCCCGCGGCGGACTTCCAGGGCTCAAGCGGTAGGCGCGGCCACCTCATGCCGACCTCCTGGAACTCCCCCTCGGCCTCGCTCGCGTGTCTGTCTTCATTCACGTTTTGGAGAAAAAACCCTATGAGGTTTTTATTTTGGCCTTCAGCCAAGCAGCAGTTCCAGGAGGCCGGGCATTTTGGCACCTCCCACCGGTGTAATTGGCGAGGTGACACTTTTAGGGGTGTGAATATCTCCTACGCCTGAAATACTGTGAGAGGGAGAACTTGCTCCGCCTCCCAAGTCCAACACTTCCAGGACGAGAGGAGGGCGGGAGGCGTTCCCTGCTTAGGCCGAATGCTGCTTCCACGGCGATAGCGGCACCAAGCCGCCCTCTCACGCCGCTGCCCTGGATTTCCCCTTCGGCCTCGCTCGCTGGTCGGGTCCGGTGTTTTTTTACCTTCTTAATAAAAAAATATTTTTTTTTTTATGTTATTTCCTGAAGCCCCAAGCCCACCTGCAGTTGCACGAGCAAGGCCACCTCGGCAACTCCTACCGAAAGCCGTGAACGAGGAAGTACAAACGGGAGCTGCTCCCGTTCCAAGCCGAGAAGGACTTCCATGGTGTGACCGGTAGGTAGTGGCACCTCCTGCCGTCCTCCTGGAAGTCCCCGTCGGCCTGGCTCACGGCTCGGTCCCGCTGTGTGTTTTACCTTCATAATAAAAAACACTTTTTTTTTTTATGGTATTTTCTGAAGTCCCAAGCCGACCTGCAGTTGCAGGAGCTCGGCCACCTCGGCAACTCCTACCGAAAGCCGTGAACGAGGAAGTACAAACGGGAGCTGCTCCCGTTCCAAGCCGAGAAGGACTTCCATGGTGTGACCGGTAGGTAGTGGCACCTCCTGCCGTCCTCCTGGAAGTCCCCGTCGGCCTGGCTCACGGCTCGGTCCCGCTGTGTGTTTTACCTTCATAATAAAAAACACTTTTTTTTTTATGGTATTTTCTGAAGTCCCAAGCCGACCTGCAGTTGCAGGAGCTCGGCCACCTCGGCAACTCCTACCGAAAGCCGTGAACGAGGAAGTACAAACGGGAGCTGCTCCCGTTCCAAGCCGAGAAGGACTTCCATAGTGTGACCGGTAGGTAGTGGCACCTCCTGCCGTCCTCCTGGAAGTCCCCGTCGGCCTCGCTCGCAGGTCTGTCTTCATTGACGTTTTGGAGAAAAAACCCTATGAGGTTTTTATTTTGGGCCTCAGCCGGGCAGCAGTTCCATGAGCCCGGGTACTTTGGCACCTTACCCCGGTGTATTTGAGGTGGTGACACTTTTAGGGGTGTGAATATCTCCTTCACCTGAAATCCTGTGAGAGGGCATCTAGGTTTTGAGTTCCAAGTCCCAACGGTTCTTCCTAGCGGGAAGTCCTAACCGTTCCTGGCCGAGAGTGACTTCCAGGGTTTGAGCAATAGGTACCGGCCCGCCCTCTCACGGTGCCTCCTGGAAGTCCCCGTCGGCCTCGTTCGCTGGTCGGTCCGCTGCACCTTAACTTCCATGAAAGAACTTTGGTGCATTCTTTCTGGAGTCCCAGGCCGACCAGCAGTTGCAGGAGCTCGGCCAGCTCTGTGACTCCAACCGAGTACCATGAAGGAGGACGTGCTGCACGTTCTTGCGGGAGCTGCACCTGGTCAAACCCGAGAAGGACTTCCATGGTGTGACCGGTATGTAGTGGCACGTCATGCTGGCCTCCTGGAAGTTCCCGTCGGCCTTGCTCGCTGGTCGGTCCGCTGCACCTGAACTTCCACGAAAGAACTTTGATGCATTCTTTCTGGAGTCCCAGGCCGACCAGCAGTTGCAGGAGCTCGGCCACCTTGGCGACTCCAACCGAACACCTTGAAGGAGGACGTGCTGCACGTTCTAGCGGGAGCTGCACCTGGTCCAACCCGAGAATGACTTCCATGGTGTGACCGGTATGTAGTGGCACGTCATGCCGGCCCCCTGGAAGTCCCCGTCGGCCTCGCTGGCAGGTCTGTCTTCATTGACGTTTTGGAGGAAAAACCCTATGAGGTTTTTATTTTGGGCCTCAGCCGGGCAGCAGTTCCAGGAGCCCGGGTACTTTGGCACCTTACCCCGGTGTATTTGAGGTGGTGACACTTTTAGGGGTGTGAATATCTCCTTCACCTGAAATCCTGTGAGAGGGCATTTAGGTTTTGAGTTCCAAGTCCCAACGGTTCTTCCTAGCGGGAAGTCCTAACCGTTCGTGGCCGAGAGTGACTTCCAGGGTGTGAGCGATAGGCACCGGCCCTCTCATGGTGTCTCCTGGAAGTCCCCGTCGGCCTCGTTGGCTGGTCGGTCCGCTGCACCTGAACTTCCACGAAAGAACTTTGGTGCATTCTTTCTGGAGTCCCAGGCCGACCAGCAGTTGTAGGAGCTCGGCCACGTTGGCGACTCCAATCGAGAGTACCGTGAAGGAGGACGTGCTGCACGTTCTAGCGGGAGCTGCACCTGGTCCAACCCGAGAATGACTTCCATGGTGTGGCCGGTATGTAGTGGCACGCCATGCCGGCCTCCTGGAAGTCCCCGTCGTCCTAGCTCGCAGGTCTGTCTTCATTGACGTTTTGGAGGAAAAACCCTATGAGGTTTTTATTTTGGGCTTCAGCCGGGCAGCAGTTCCAGGAGCCCGGGTAAGTTGGCACCTTACCCCGGTGTATTTGAGGTGGTGCCACTTTTAGGGGAGCGAATATCTCCTTCACCTGAAAACCTGTGAGAGGGCATTTCTGCTCCGCGTTCCAAGTCCCAACGGTTCTTCCTAGCGGGAAGTCCTAACCCTTCGTGGCCGAGAAGGACTTCCATGGTGTGACTGGTATGTAGTGGCACGTCATGCCGGCCTCCTGGAAGTCCCCGTCGGCCTCGTTGGCTGGTCGGTCCGCTGCACCTGAACTTCCACGAAAGAACTTTGGTGCATTCTTTCTGGAGTCCCAGGCCGACCAGCAGTTGTAGGAGCTCGGCCACGTTGGCGACTCCAATCGAGAGTACCGTGAAGGAGGACGTGCTGCACGTTCTAGCGGGAGCTGCACCTGGTCCAACCCGAGAATGACTTCCATGGTGTGGCCGGTATGTAGTGGCACGCCATGCCGGCCTCCTGGAAGTCCCCGTCGGCCTAGCTCGCAGGTCTGTCTTCATTGACGTTTTGGAGGAAAAACCCTATGAGGTTTTTATTTTGGGCTTCAGCCGGGCAGCAGTTCCAGGAGCCCGGGTAAGTTGGCACCTTACCCCGGTGTATTTGAGGTGGTGACACTTTTAGGGGTGCGAATATCTCCTTCACCTGAAATCCTGTGAGAGGGCATTTAGGTTTTGAGTTCCAAGTCCCAACGGTTCTTCCTAGCGGGAAGTCCTAACCGTTCGTGGCCGAGAGTGACTTCCAGGGTGTGAGCGATAGGCACCGGCCCTCTCATGGTGTCTCCTGGAAGTCCCCGTCGGCCTCATTGGCTGGTCGGTCCGCTGCACCTGAACTTCCACGAAAGAACTTTGGTACATTCTTTCTGGAGTCCCAGGCCGACCAGCAGTTGTAGGAGCTCGGCCACGTTGGCGACTCCAATCGAGAGTACCGTGAAGGAGGACGTGCTGCACGTTCTAGCGGGAGCTGCACCTGGTCCAACCCGAGAAGGACTTCCATGGTGTGACCGGTATGTAGTGGCACGTCATGCCGGCCTCCTGGAAGTCCCCGTCGGCCTCGCTGGCAGGTCTGTCTTCATTGACGTTTTGGAGGAAAAACCCTATGAGGTTTTTATTTTGGGCTTCAGCCGGGCAGCAGTTCCAGGAGACCGGGTAAGTTGGCACCTTACCCCGGTGTATTTGAGGTGGTGACACTTTTAGGGGTGCGAATATCTCCTTCACCTGAAATCCTGTGAGAGGGCATTTAGGTTTTGAGTTCCAAGTCCCAACGGTTCTTCCTAGCGGGAAGTCCTAACCGTTCGTGGCCGAGAGTGACTTCCAGGGTGTGAGCGATAGGCACCGGCCCTCTCATGGTGTCTCCTGGAAGTCCCCGTCGGCCTCGTTGGCTGGTCGGTCCGCTGCACCTGAACTTCCACGAAAGAACTTTGGTGCATTCTTTCTGGAGTCCCAGGCCGACCAGCAGTTGTAGGAGCTCGGCCACGTTGGCGACTCCAATCGAGAGTACCGTGAAGGAGGACGTGCTGCACGTTCTAGCGGGAGCTGCACCTGGTCCAACCCGAGAATGACTTCCATGGTGTGGCCGGTATGTAGTGGCACGCCATGCCGGCCTCCTGGAAGTCCCCGTCGTCCTAGCTCGCAGGTCTGTCTTCATTGACGTTTTGGAGGAAAAACCCTATGAGGTTTTTATTTTGGGCTTCAGCCGGGCAGCAGTTCCAGGAGCCCGGGTAAGTTGGCACCTTACCCCGGTGTATTTGAGGTGGTGCCACTTTTAGGGGAGCGAATATCTCCTTCACCTGAAAACCTGTGAGAGGGCATTTCTGCTCCGCGTTCCAAGTCCCAACGGTTCTTCCTAGCGGGAAGTCCTAACCCTTCGTGGCCGAGAAGGACTTCCATGGTGTGACTGGTATGTAGTGGCACGTCATGCCGGCCTCCTGGAAGTCCCCGTCGGCCTCGTTGGCTGGTCGGTCCGCTGCACCTGAACTTCCACGAAAGAACTTTGGTGCATTCTTTCTGGAGTCCCAGGCCGACCAGCAGTTGTAGGAGCTCGGCCACGTTGGCGACTCCAATCGAGAGTACCGTGAAGGAGGACGTGCTGCACGTTCTAGCGGGAGCTGCACCTGGTCCAACCCGAGAATGACTTCCATGGTGTGGCCGGTATGTAGTGGCACGCCATGCCGGCCTCCTGGAAGTCCCCGTCGGCCTAGCTCGCAGGTCTGTCTTCATTGACGTTTTGGAGGAAAAACCCTATGAGGTTTTTATTTTGGGCTTCAGCCGGGCAGCAGTTCCAGGAGCCCGGGTAAGTTGGCACCTTACCCCGGTGTATTTGAGGTGGTGACACTTTTAGGGGTGCGAATATCTCCTTCACCTGAAATCCTGTGAGAGGGCATTTAGGTTTTGAGTTCCAAGTCCCAACGGTTCTTCCTAGCGGGAAGTCCTAACCGTTCGTGGCCGAGAGTGACTTCCAGGGTGTGAGCGATAGGCACCGGCCCTCTCATGGTGTCTCCTGGAAGTCCCCGTCGGCCTCATTGGCTGGTCGGTCCGCTGCACCTGAACTTCCACGAAAGAACTTTGGTACATTCTTTCTGGAGTCCCAGGCCGACCAGCAGTTGTAGGAGCTCGGCCACGTTGGCGACTCCAATCGAGAGTACCGTGAAGGAGGACGTGCTGCACGTTCTAGCGGGAGCTGCACCTGGTCCAACCCGAGAAGGACTTCCATGGTGTGACCGGTATGTAGTGGCACGTCATGCCGGCCTCCTGGAAGTCCCCGTCGGCCTCGCTGGCAGGTCTGTCTTCATTGACGTTTTGGAGGAAAAACCCTATGAGGTTTTTATTTTGGGCTTCAGCCGGGCAGCAGTTCCAGGAGACCGGGTAAGTTGGCACCTTACCCCGGTGTATTTGAGGTGGTGACACTTTTAGGGGTGCGAATATCTCCTTCACCTGAAATCCTGTGAGAGGGCATTTAGGTTTTGAGTTCCAAGTCCCAACGGTTCTTCCTAGCGGGAAGTCCTAACCGTTCGTGGCCGAGAGTGACTTCCAGGGTGTGAGCGATAGGCACCGGCCCTCTCATGGTGTCTCCTGGAAGTCCCCGTCGGCCTCGTTGGCTGGTTGGTCCGCTGCACCTGAACTTCCACGAAAGAACTTTGGTGCATTCTTTCTGGAGTCCCAGGCCGACCAGCAGTTGTAGGAGCTCGGCCACGTTGGCGACTCCAATCGAGAGTACCGTGAAGGAGGACGTGCTGCACGTTCTAGCGGGAGCTGCACCTGGTCCAACCCAAGAAGGACTTCCATGGTGTGACCGGTATGTAGTGGCACGTCATGCCGGCCTCCTGGAAGTCCCCGTCGGCCTCGCTGGCAGGTCTGTCTTCATTGACGTTTTGGAGGAAAAACCCTATGAGGTTTTTATTTTGGGCTTCAGCCGGGCAGCAGTTCCAGGAGCCCGGGTAAGTTGGCACCTTATCCCGGTGTATTTGAGGTGGTGACACTTTTAGGGGTGCAAATATCTCCTTCACCTGAAATCCTGTGAGAGGGCATTTAGGCTTTGAGTTCCAAGTCCCAACGGTTCTTCCTAGCGGGAAGTCCTAACCGTTCGTGGCCGAGAGTGACTTCCAGGGTGTGAGCGATAGGCACCGGCCCTCTCATGGTGTCTCCTGGAAGTCCCCGTCGGCCTCATTGGCTGGTCGGTCCGCTGCACCTGAACTTCCACGAAAGAACTTTGGTACATTCTTTCTGGAGTCCCAGGCCGACCAGCAGTTGTAGGAGCTCGGCCACGTTGGCGACTCCAATCGAGAGTACCGTGAAGGAGGACGTGCTGCACGTTCTAGCGGGAGCTGCACCTGATCCAACCCGAGAAGGACTTCCATGGTGTGACCGGTATGTAGTGGCACGTCATGCCGGCCTCCTGGAAGTCCCCGTCGGCCTCGCTGGCAGGTCTGTCTTCATTGACGTTTTGGAGGAAAAACCCTATGAGGTTTTTATTTTGGGCTTCAGCCGGGCAGCAGTTCCAGGAGCCCGGGTAAGTTGGCACCTTACCCCGGTGTATTTGAGGTGGTGACACTTTTAGGGGTGCGAATATCTCCTTCACCTGAAATCCTGTGAGAGGGCATTTTGGTTTCGTGTTCCAAGTCCCTACGGTTCTTCCTAGCGGGAAGTCCTAACCGTTCGTGGCCGAGAGTGACTTCCAGGGTGTGAGCGATAGGCACCGGCCCTCTCATGGTGTCTCCTGGAAGTCCTCGTCGGCCTCGTCCACCTGTCGTTAAGCTGTGAGAGGAGCACGTGCTCCCGCGCCGTTTGAGTCTTTGGAATTTGTCCAAGACTCCTCAGATCGATCTGGCTCCCCGCGACCCGGCGGCGGAGGGACCACTCGCTCGGCAGTGCTTTGGAGCCCTGTCGGTTACGGCGAGCGCGTCTTCCTCCCACACCGTCCGGGTCTGTTTCGCCCCCGGCCACCTACGGCCGGTGTCCCAAAAAGCCCGGCGGTCCTGCTAAGGCGGGCGCCGGTACCTCTCGCTCCCGCGAGGTGCATTTGCTCAGTGCTGCTTCTATCACTCTAAAAGGCGTCCGAGAGTGCGCTGGTGTCGCCGGAGCCCGAGGCGCGAGAGAAAGCTTTAAACGACGGGGAGGCAGTGACCGCCCCCGTATGTCCGCTGCTCGCAAGGGCCTCTCTAGCCGAGGTGCTCCCAGGCGCACCCGCGCATGGGGCACGGTTGTTTCTCGCAAGTAGTCCAAAGCCGTCTTCCGCCTCGCCCGAGGCTGGAAGTGTCGGCGTGGCTCCCGCATGCAAGCCACACGCGGCTCCACGGTGGCTTCCCTCCCCCCCTCTCCGGAGGGGGCGGCCCCATCCCATGTGGAGCCGCTAAGCCGCCGGGAAAGCGGCCTCGGTTCCCCGTGGGCGACAAAGGCGTCCTCCTCGGCACTTTGCGAGCTGGGCCGCCGGAGAGAGCAGTTAACCCGGATTGTCGAGGTTGTCCGTTGCCTTTGTCCCATATTACCTAAGCCTGGTCCTTGTTACCTTACTGGTAAGGGTTAGGGACGCTGAGCGCGCTCCATCTTCTCGGCTCTATGTTGGGCTCTCTCTAAACAGGTCCTCGACTTAAGACCGACCGGTCTTCGTAGGCATCCTTCATCTCGGCAGGTTGCGAGCTGGGCCGCCGGTGAGAGCAGTTAACCCGGATTGTCGAGGTTGCCGTTGCCTTTGTCCCATATTACCTAAGCCTGGTCCTTGATACCTTACTGGTAAGGGTTAGGGACGATGAGCGCGCTCCATCTTCTCGGCTCTATGTTGGGCTCTCTCTAAACAGGTCCTCGACTTACGATGCTGCCCCGACCGACCGACCGGTCTTCGTAGGAGTCCTCCATCTCGGCAGGTTGCGAGCTGGGCCGCCGGTGAGAGCAGTTAACCCGGATTGTCGAGGTTGCCGTTGCCTTTGTCCCATATTACCTAAGCCTGGTCCTTGATACCTTACTGGTAAGGGTTAGGGACGATGAGCGCGCTCCATCTTCTCGGCTCTATGTTGGGCTCTCTCTAAACAGGTCCTCGACTTACGATTCTGCCCCGACCGACCGACCGGTCTTCGTAGGCGTCCTCCATCTCGGCAGGTTGCGAGCTGGGCCGCCGGTGAGAGCAGTTAACCCGGATTGTCGAGGTTGCCGTTGCCTTTGTCCCATATTACCTAAGCCTGGTCCTTGATACCTTACTGGTAAGGGTTAGGGACGATGAGCGCGCTCCATCTTCTCGGCTCTATGTTGGGCTCTCTCTAAACAGGTCCTCGACTTACGATTCTGCCCCGACCGACCGACCGGTCTTCGTAGGCTTCCTCCATCTCGGCAGGTTGCGAGCTGGGCCGCGGTGAGAGTATGTAGCCCGGACTGTCCTGAAGCGTCACAGTGGCATATTGAACACCCCGGTTGACTTACATTTATGTGGTCGCGAAACCTGGTTGCGGTCTCAGTGCCAATCTGCGTCCAACAACGGGGCTCTTGGTTGCTCTCTTTCCATGTGTCCTAGACTGTCTTCCGATGCCTTGGAAGGGTCGGTCGGTTGTTTGAAGGCATCCTCCTCCTCGGCAGGTTGAGAGCTGGCCCGCGGTGAGAGTATGTAGCCCGGACTGTCCTGAAGCATCACAGTGGCATATTGAACACCCCGGTTGACTTACATTTATGTGGTCGCGAAACCTGGTTGCGGTCTCAGTGCCAATCTGCGTCCAACAACGGGGCTCTTGGTTGCTCTCTTTCCATGTGTCCTAGACTGTCTTCCGATGCCTTGGAAGGGTCGGTCGGTTGTTTGAAGGCATCCTCCTCCTCGGCAGGTTGAGAGCTGGCCCGCGGTGAGAGTATGTAGCCCGGACTGTCCTGAAGCGTCACAGTGGCATATTGAACACCCCGGTTGACTTACATTTATGTGGTCGCGAAACCTGGTTGCGGTCTCAGTGCCAATCTGCGTCCAACAACGGGGCTCTTGGTTGCTCTCTTTCCATGGGTCCTCGACTGTCTTCCGATGCCTTGGAAGGGGGGTCGGTTGTTTGAAGGTGTCCTCCTGCTCGGCAGGTTTCGAGCTGGGCCGTCGGTGAGAGCAGGTAGCCGGGATTGTCCTGGGGCGCGTCGTAGCAGTTATGCCAACCCATGTCCTGCAGACCTGGGCCGCTTCCGAGCGGTGACCAGGTTGTACCGGTACCAAGTTGGCAGCCAGCTGCGACCTCCCGCGGGGCTCTTGGTTGACCTCTTCTCTGCAAAGGTCCTGGACTTTCTCTGCTGCCTTGGAAAGTCGTCTTGTCCCCCTGGCACTGCGAGGCCGCCCACCTCCCGAGCGCAATAAATGAAGGTAGTCTCAGCACTTCGATGGAAGGGGGGACTACCTGGTTGATCCTGCCAGTAGCATATGCTTGTCTCCAAGATTAAGCCATGCACGTGTAAGTACACACGGCCGGTACAGTGAAACTGCGAATGGCTCATTAAATCAGTTATGGTTCCTTTGATCGCTCCAACCGTTACTTGGATAACTGTGGTAATTCTAGAGCTAATACATGCCGACGAGCGCTGACCACCCGGAACGCGTGCATTTATAGGACCAAAACCAATCCGAGGGCTTGGGCGGTGGGGTCGGGCTCCGGCCCTCCCTACGCTCTCCCCGGCCGTTCTGGTGACTCTAGATAACCTCGGGCCGATCGCACGTCCCCATGACGGCGACGATACATTCGGACGTCTGCCCTATCAACTTTCGATGGTACTTTTTGCGCCTACCATGGTGACCACGGGTAACGGGGAATCAGGGTTCGATTCCGGAGAGGGAGCCTGAGAAACGGCTACCACATCCAAGGAAGGCAGCAGGCGCGCAAATTACCCACTCCCGACCCGGGGAGGTAGTGACAAAAAATAACAATACAGGACTCTTTCGAGGCTCTGTAATTGGAATGAGTACACTTTAAATCCTTTAACGAGGATCCATTGGAGGGCAAGACTGGTGCCAGCAGCCACGGGAAGAGGAGGAGTTTGTGTGTGCTGGTGTCAGAACAGGCTTGCTCCCTGAGGGGAGAGGTGTGTGAGCAGTGCGTGAGGTGCTTTCACATTTTGTAAGCCGAAAAACCCTTGCTGGATCCGGCTGGAGTTCCAGGCAGGGTCCCCACTCCTTTCCCAGGAGGAGTGGGGTCCTGGGGAGAGACCCCGGAGTCGGGGGTGAGTAAGGAGGAGGACACACTGGCCGCCGAAGCCGGGCGGGAGAGTGGCCGCAAGATGGAGGAGGCAGCCGGCATGCTACGACGGTCAGGGAGGATGTGCTTGAGGAGCGGCGGCTCCAATGAAGATTTGAGCCAGCACAGCCGCGGGGACGTGAAGGCTCTACTCGCCTTGGACACAGTGAGTCGCAGGGGCGGACATACCGCATGTGCAGCCGGTGCAGCTGCACAAGGGCCCCGCGTGGGAAGGGGGCCCGTTCCTCTGCTGGCCGACTCAGTTCTCAGCTGCGCGATGCTGAGGACTGAGACAGAGGCCCGTGGACCACTGGCGTAGCTATAGGGGTCGCAGCGGTCGCAATTGCGACCGGGCCCCGAAGCCAGGGGGGCCCACGGCCCCCCGCACCACATCAATAAAAAGTTACTATAGTAACTCGGGCCGCGGGCCCCTGTTACTATAGTAACATACTTTACTTACCTTCCTGGTTCCGGATCGCAGCGGAGGTCCTGACGTCAGGCGCTGTGCGCAGCACATGACGTCACAGCGCTATGCGCCGCGCACAGCATCGAGACGACAGAACTCCCGCCGCGGCCGAAGAGGAAGGTAAGATAGCCCTGACTGGCGGGGTCCGACTCCTGGGACCCGCCAATCAGCTGTTTTGAAGGGGCCGCAGCACTCGTACGAGAGCTGCTCCCCTTCATTCCTGTCACTTCATTCCGGTCACACTGTGAATCGGTTTCGGCGATTCACAGTGTGGGCGAGTAGTGAAATGAAGGGGAAGCAGCTCTCGTACGAGTGCTGCGGCCCCTTCAAAACAGCTGATTTGCGGGTCCCGGGCGACACATCAGCTATTGATGGCCTATCCTGAGGATAGGCCATCAATGTTTAGGGACTGCACAACCCCTAAGCCTACGATGTAGCAGGCTTAGGGGGCCCATGAGACAGGATCACAGATTGTGTGATGCTGTCTGCTGGGCCCTGTATCTAAGCCAATCACATGGTAGGCTTAGATACATGGCCCATGCGTGATCCTGTCTGCTGGGCCCTGTATCTAAGCCTACCACACTGTAGGTTTAGATACAGGGCCCCAGCACACAGTAATCTTATACTGTATAAGATTACTGTCTGCTGGACCCTGTATCTAAGCCTACCTTGTGGTAGGCTTAGATACAGGGTCCCACAGACAGTATCACACATGGGCCCTGTATCTAAGCCTTAGGGTATGTGCACAGACACTAATTACGTCCGTAAGTGACGGATGTATTTCGGCCGCAAGTACCGGACCGAACACACTGCAGGGAGCCGGGCTCCTAGCGTCGTACTTATGTACGACGCTAGGAGTCCCTGCCTCGCTGTGGGACAACTGTCCTGTACTGTAATCATGTTTTCAGTACCGGACAGTTGTCCGGCAGCGAGGCAGGGACTCCTAGCGTCGTACATAACTATGATGCTAGGAGCCCGGCTCCCTGCAGTGTGTTCGGTCCGGTACTTGCGGCCGAAATACGTCCGTCAATTCCGGACGTAATTAGTGTGTGTGCACATACCCTAACACATGTGTTACTAATCATTTTTTGTGTGTTTTCTTACAGGTTCGGTCGTTGGACTACGGCGGATTCCAGGACTACTTCGATGACAGCTTTTTTTTTTATTAATAAAATGGTTAATGAGGGTTGTGTTTTTTTTTTTTATTTCAATAAAATATTTTTTCTATGTCTTTGTGGTTTTTTTTAAACTATATTACTACCGCCTTAGTAATGGCCGCCGGCTGATTGACAGCATCCATTGCTAAGGCAGGGCTTAGTGTTAGCCGGTGCAGAGGCTAACACTAACCCCCTTTATTACCCCGGTACCCACCGCCACCAGGGGTGCTGGGAAGAGCCGGGTACGATCCAGTACCTGACCATCTGTAGTGATGGTCGGCCACTGGGGTGGCCGCAGGCTGGTATTATCAGGAGGGGAAAGGCCAGATACAGTGGCCCTTCCTACCCTGGTGATGCTAGGCTGCTGCTGCTTTATTGTATCTGGCTGGTTATGAAAATGGGGGGGACGCCACGTCATTTAAAAAATAATTGGAAAGAACGATGTCGGGTCCCCCCCAATTTTCATAACCAGCCAGATACAACACAGCAGCAGCAGGCAGCATTACAAGGGTGGGAAGGGCCACTGTTTTTGGCCTTCCCCAGCCTAATACTACCAGCCTGCGGCCACCCCGGTGCCTGCCCGTCACTACAGCTGGTCGGGTACTGGTTTGTACCCGGCTCTTCCCAGTACCCCTGGTGGCGGTGGGTACCGGGGTAATAATGGGGGTTAGTGTAGACTCTGCACCGGCTAACATTAAGCCTCGCCTTAGTAATGGAGGTTGTCAATCAGCCAGCGGCCATTACTAAGGCGGTGATAATAAAGTTTAAAAAGATACAAGCACATAGAAATTTTTTTTATTGAAATAAAAACACAACCCTCATTAACCATTTTATTGAGAATAAAAAAAACGCCGTCATTGAAGTCCTCGTATCCGAAGTCCAACAACCGAACCTGTAAAAAAAACACAAACACACAAAAATAATCAGTAACACATAAAGAAGCAAAATTATTATTCTTACCTTTCCTGGGTCCAGCGCTGGAGCCGCAATGTCAGCGAGCTGGGCCCTGTATCTAATCCTATCATGTGTGATACAGTCTGCTGAGCTGTGTATCTAATCCAATCATGTATGATACTGTGCTGGGCCCTATATCTAATCCGATCATGTGTGATACTGTCTGCTGAGCCACTGTATCTAATCCTATCATGTGTGATACTGTCTGCTGAGCCACTGTATCTAATCCTATAATGTGTGGTACTGTCTGCTGAGCCACTGTATCTAATCCTATCATGTGTGATACTGTCTGCTGAGCCACTGTATCTAATCCTATCATGTGTGGTACTGTCTGCTGAGCCACTGTATCTAATCCTATCATGTGTGGTACTGTCTGCTGAGCCACTGTATCTAATCCTATCATGTGTGATACTGTCTGCTGGGCCACTGTATCTAATCCTATCATGTGTGATACTGTCTGCTGAGCTGTGTATCTAATCCTATCATGTGTGATACTGCCTTCTGAGCCACTGTATCTAATCCTATCATGTGTGATACTGTCTGCTCAGCCACTGTATCTAATCCTATCCATAGTTTATAGGGTCGTAGTGCTATAGATATGCTATGCTGTCTCCTATACACACACTTTTTTTTGGGGCGGACACATATGTATTGGGGCTATTTCCCGGACATTTTAAGCCCTGAGGGTATGTTCACACGGCAGCGTCTGTTACGGCTGAAATTACTGTGCTGTTTTCAGGAGAAAACAGCACCGTAATTTCAGCCGTAATGGCATGTGCAGGCGTCTTTTGCTGCGTCCACTACGGAAGTAATTGAAGCTGGTTTTCCATGGAGTCCATGGAAAACGGCTCCATTTACATCTGAAGAAGTGACAGGCAGTTTTTTACGCGCCGCCTTTCGACAGCGGCGCGTAAAAAAAAATGACCATCGGCACAGAACATCGTAAGACCCATTCAAATGAATGGGCAGATGTTTTCCGACGCTTTTGAGCCGCATTTTCGGATGTAATTCAATGCTAAAACGCCCAAATTACGTCCGTAAATAGTGTGTGTGTGAACCCAGCCTTAGTGACGCCCCGGCTGCTAGTGCTGCATTGTTGGGTCACTTAGGAGACCCAGCGATGCAGCTGAAAGCGGACCGTCGGCCATGAGAAGTTTGCGGGGTGGGGGGGGGGGGGGGGCCCTGGCACATTATCTGCACAGGGGCCTTTTGCAGTCTGTGTCCGCCACTGGTGAGTCGGACTGGAGGAAGGACGGAGAGGCCCGCAGCGGCAGCCGGCGCAATGGCGGGAGCCGCTGCGGGAGTAAAGCTTGCGGCGGTGGATGCCGCCGGTGAAAGGAGTGACAAGGGAGAGAGCGGACGAGAGGTGCCGGGTATGTCAGAGACTGCCTGGTGCTCCGTGGTGTCGCACGGGGCAATAGGCGAAATCCTGGATATGGAGGACCTCGAGTACCGGCTCGAGGACTGGCCGGTATTAGCCCCAAGGGAGCCGCAACAGCAGTTCCGGCAAAGGGTAACGGCAGTTACGAGCCTGTACATGGCTTCAGAGGAGGAGAGACTGGCCCTGAAGCAGTCTCTTGCTGATCAACGGTATCGCGCGGATCACTGTTCAAAGAATAAAAGACCGGCAATTTCAAAGAAGATAAAGGAGCTGAAGGAGCGTATAAGCTTCCTGGAGACCAGGCTGGACTTGATTTTGCAGTCCTCGGGGAGTTTTCGCCAGAGACTGTTAAGATGGAAAAAGTCTCTGGGGAAAAGAGCATTGGAACAGGGCCAGGAATCGGCCCAGGAATCGGCCCAAGATGCAGGCCAAGAGGCAAGCGAGGAGTTAATCCCTGAGTCGGCCTCAATCAAGCAGGGAGGAAGTGAGGCACAGGTGTCTGAGTGCAGCCAGGTATCAGAGGGCAGCCTCCCTTGTGCACAGCGGGAGCGTGCTGTGAAGCCTGAATTGAAAGTGCAAGATGGAGCGAGGCACCGACCATCGGGTGTCCTCATGTCGCTGAGCAGTTCCGAGGGCTCAGGGGAATCGTGGTCGGAGTCGGAGGAGACCGGACGCAGTGGCGGTCCCGGGGGACTCCTGACGGCCAGGACTAGGCAGGTGCGGTCCCCACCGGTGAACTTCGGGGATTTCACATTCGGAGGGGATCCGGTGTCGGACGACCTGTCTAGCAAGGCCGAAAGGAGAAGGAGGCGGAAGGCAGAGAAGGCAGGTAAGACTCCAATCATGGAGGAGCGTCTTGTGTTTGTACCCCTTTGTAAGCCCGACGTACTCCCTGTCCCCCGGGATGCCATTGCAAACCCCTCTGGTCAGCCCACTCCTGATCCTGCAGTGGATCGGGGGTCTGACGGAGGGGAGATTATGTGTAGCCCTCCCGCTGGGCAGGTTCCGAAGATCAGTGGCACTGCTGCCGCCAGATCTAGTGGCGGTAGCAGTGCGGTGGCGAGACTGGCTGAGAGGCCGGACAGTTTGGTGGCAAATAAGAACGTAGTGCTCGGTCCCAAGCAGTTGGGCACGGGCGCTATGTGTATCCCCTTGGGGGAGAACAAGTTGGTGCCCAGAGTGGTGCTTTCCCCTGCAAAGTTGCGCCCGGTGGAGGAGGAAGCAACCAGGGAAACAAATTTTGACATTATGGCTGGCTCAGCAAGGGTGAAAGAGTCCTGCAGGCAGGAAAACGCGCCTGCAGGGAAAAACGCATGCAAAAACGCATGTGGTGTGAATGGGGGTGAAAAAAGTGAAAATTCAATTGTGATGGAAGATGGTGGGGGGAATGTTTCTGGGGAAGAAATAAAGGTGGGAGAGGGGTTGGGAGATGTAAATGGTGTAAATGGTGTGGATGGGGGTGTAAATGGTGTGGATGGGGGTGTAAATTGGGGTATGATTTTGAATGGGGGTGAGGAGCATATGGAATTACAGGAGGTGGATGCAGCTCCCGGAGATGGCCCGGAAGGGGGATTGATGGAGGTTAGCCCAAGGGGGGGCTCACTGGAAAGTGGGGCGCCTGTTGTCAAAGTGTCTACTGGGGCTCCGGGAGCTGTACAGGTGGGAAGGTCCTATGCTGCAGCCGCAGCGGGCCCGAGTGCCCCTTTGTCCGCGGGTGCCGTGCATGGTAACTTGCAACGGCGCCTTGCGGAGGCCCTAAGGAGAGGCGAGAGCTCTGTCCAAATAGGGGGTGAGCAGGTTGACCTGTCTTTCTGGTACGAGAAGTACGGACAGGCTGCCTTCCGAGAAAACCAAGGGAAGGGACCACCAGTGTTGTCTCTTCCGACAGGGGGACCCGGGGGTGTCCGCAGGAATGTGGCCCGTCTCCGGTTGGTCGGTAAGGAAGCTAGCCCCCCAAGATCTAGGGTTGTGGAGCTGCTCCTGGAGATGGGATTTAGGGCTAATGATATCTATGCCCTGATCCATCCCTACGGCACCTCGGTGTTCGATGTCAGCTTCATGACGGCAGAGGGGTTGGAATCCTTCTGGTCCCGTCATGAGCTGGCACGGGCATTGCCCCAGTGGCAGGGTTTCGCCGTTCAGGCCGTTTCAAGGCAGAGTGAGGTCATCAAGAGAGTGACCATTTTGACTAGTAATGAGTCACTCTCTTGCATTGATATAATGACCTGGGTGGAGAGGTATGGCGAGGTCAAAGGAATGCCCCAAAAAAATCGGGACGAGCACGGGATTTGGTCTGGTGCCTGGACCTTTTCCGTGAAGTTAAAGGTCCAGGGGAACTCGGTGTCCCACATGCCCTCCTCTGCTTTCTTGGGGAGGGACAGGATCCTGGTCTTTTACCAGGGGCAGCCGAAGGTCTGTCACAAGTGCGGCAGCCCCACACACTTTAGCGCACAGTGTAAGGAGAGGAGGTGTGCGCTGTGTGGGGCTTTGGGCCATCTTGCCGCCACTTGTAAGGACATTAGGTGTAACCTGTGCGGTGACCTAGGTCACCCCTTTAGCCGCTGTCCGCGCTCCTTCGCCAACCTGGTCTTCAACCCGGTGGCGCCTAGCCTTGCCAGTGGTAGTGGTCGTGGTGATGGTGTCGCTGGGGAGGGGGCTGGGGAGGATGGAGGGGTGATAGGGTCGAGGAAGGTAAGGACCCTGCCTCCTTCTAAAACGAAGAGGCAGGAGTGCCGCCGACTTGAGAGGGAGCAGGGGGGGCCCCAAAGCCATGGGGTTCAGTCTGCCGTCCCTCAGGAGGCTGGTATGTCTGCGGAGGCCCTTGGGGACGGTGGGGTAGAGGAAGAGATCAGGAGACTGGTGAGGAGGAGAGGAGAAGCCCCCTCTAGTGGGTCCTCGTACTATGGAAGTTTGGACGAGGACGAAGTGAGGGGGCAAGACAAAAGAGAGGACACTGGTAGGAAGACCCTATGCAAGACCAGGGCTCCTAAATTAAAAACATCCAAGACCGGCCAGATCCCAAAGGAGGGCTTGACTGGCTCCCCCCTGATAGGGCTCTCCAACCGGTACCAAGCCCTTCGGGAGGACATCTCCTCCTCTTCGGAAGAAGAGGAGGGCGGGGGTGAGGTATCGGTGCGAAGGTCAGGTCCTTCGGGAGGTGCTGGACCCTCGAACCAGGTAGTAGGCCAAATGCCTGGGGAGGGGGTTGTCACGGCACTAGTGGACAAAGGGGGGGGTGGGGAAACGGGGATGGTGGCGGGGGTGGTGGCGGGGGATGGGAGTGTAAATATTGTTTGTAATGTTGTGGACTCACTCTCTCCTCTTTTGGTTCCAGAGGTGAAAGACTTGGCTAAGGATATGGATCTCTCGGGTGTAAGTCTCAAGAGAGGCAACGAAGATTCCCCGGACCCAGATAGCGACGGGCTAACTGGGGGAGGGAAGAAGCTAGCGGTCGAACTCGATCACTCTTGATGGCGGTACCTACTCCGTTGACCCTGGCGAGTATTAATGTCGCCAGCATTAGGTCAGATGCGGCCAGATTCACGGCCTTTGATTTTCTCGGCCGGGTTGAGGCCGATGTTTTATTTTTGCAGGAGACCAGGGTGCCAGACCTGGCATCAGTGCATAAGGCCAGAAGGGAGTGGAGGCACGGGCCATCTTACTGGTCTCTTGCGGCCGAGCCGTATAGCGGAGTGGCTGTCCTTTTCAGGACAACAGAGGTAAAATGCCGACGAGTGATCGAGGTAGAAATGGGGAGGTGTCTGGTCTTGGACGTCTTCATGAAGGGGCAAGAGCTTAGGCTCATAAACATCTACGGTCCGCAAACCAAGTGGGACCGCAAATGCCTCTTTATGAAGATCAAGCCTTTTCTTTTTACCAGCCGTCAGGTGGTCTTTGGAGGAGACTTCAACACAGTTGTGAGGCAGAAGGACCGGAGGGGCTCCAAAGACAGGCTGGGTTATGACAGCGTCGCTTTAAATAGCATAGTTAGTGAGGCTCGTCTGGAGGATGTCCACATCAGGCACACCCCGGACCACAGTGGTTACACATACCATAGGGGTAGTCAGATTAGATCTAGAATAGACAGGTTTTATTTGAAGGGGGAGGCTGTCTTCTCGCCACTTGTGGTTGAGGAGGTAGAATTCTCCGATCACTGTTTAATTGTTTTTTCTTTGAACGTTGCAGAGACCCATCGGATGGGAAGGGGCTTTTGGAGATTGAATTCGGCACTCCTGGAAGAAGCGGAAGTCAGACAGTCCTTCGAGGATTTTCTGCAGAGCCAGGTACCTCTTTTGGGCCTTTGTAACAGTAAGTCAGAGTGGTGGGAGATGCTCAAGAAACGTGCGGCAAAATTCTTCCGCCAGCTTTCCAACTTTAGGAGCCTGGCCGGACACTGTCTGTACCAGGACCTAAGAAGGAAACTCGAGCAGCTTGTCTCGACAGGAGGTAGCCGCAAGGATATCTCCTGTGTGAAGTCCTTGCTTAAGAGGTGTCAGTATGATAGGCACACGTCCTTGGTTTTTGAGAGGGACTTCGGGAGGTATCGCTCGCCCGACCCTTACAAAAACTGTAGGATGTCAGTGGATTGCAAATATGTGGCAGGACTGATTGATAGTACGGGATCCCTGAACAGGTCCAAATCAGGGATCCTGGAGGTGGTCAGATCTTTCTACTCACACCTCTTGAGTAGGAAGGAACTAGATCGAGACAAAATGTCGGCTTTCCTGGCTGAAACCATTCCGGAGCCAAGGATAAGCCCCTCTCTTGGCGTTTTGACAGAGGAAATCAAGGAAGAGGAAGTAAAGAGGGCGATTGAAGGGTTAGCTCTTAAGAAATCGCCGGGACCGGATGGCTTAACGTCCGAGTTCTATAAGACCTTTGGGGAAGCTTTGATTCCCCTCTTGACTGGGGTTTTAAATGAGTGCCTATCCTCGGGCGCTCTGCCAAAGTCAATGGGTAGGTCAGCCTTGATCCTGCTGTCAAAGGGTAAAGATCCGTCCCGTATTGAGAACTGGCGTCCCATAGCGCTTCTCAATACGGACCGGAAGATTCTGGCAAAAGTACTGTTTAACAGGTTGGTCGAGTTTGCACCACAGCTCCTCTCGGGAGTCCAGCACTGCACTGTCCCAGGTCGAAGCACCTTTAGTGCTGTCCTGGGTGTCAGGGAGGCGGTGGAACAGGGCAGAGCTGGGCACTGGAAGGGGTACATGCTGTCTTTGGATCAGGCAAAAGCGTTTGACAGAGTTGATCATGAGTATCT
>NW_027461951.1:320000-337500 GCF_050947455.1 Rhinoderma darwinii | reverse complement strand
GGGGGCAGCGGGAGCAACTTGCATCTCCATGCCCAGCCAGAGTTCCAGGGTGATTGGTGGTAGGTCCCGGTGGGGTGGAAGGGGAGCAGCGGGAGCAACTTGCATCCCCATGCCCAGCCAGAGTTCCAGGGTGATTGCAGGTAGGTCCCGGTGGGAGTCAGCGGGAGCAACTTGCATCCCCATGCCCAGCCAGAGTTCCAGGGCGATTGCTGGTAGGTCCCGGTGGGGTGGAAGGGGGGCAGCGGGAGCAACCTGCATCCCCATGCCCAGCCAGAGTTCCAGGGTGATTGCAGGTAGGTCCCGGTGGGAGTCAGCGGGAGCAACTTGCATCCCCATGCCCAGCCAGAGTTCCAGGGTGATTGCTGGTAGGTAAGGAGATCCATTTGGTGACCAAACAGCAGTGAAAATAAAAAGGCCCAAATGTCAAAGAATGACACTTCTGCTACTGAAAGTGAAACATTTGAAAGTGAAACATTTAAAATCAAGTTAAAGTGGGGTATGTTCAAAAATGTCAGAGGCGGTGGTGAGCAGCAGAGGCAGGCCGGGGCAGAGTTCCAGGGCCAGGGGGTGACGGCAGGCAGCGTAGGCCGGGGCAGAGTTCCAGGGCGGTGGGGAGAGGACTGGGCCTCAATCCAAGGAGATCCATTTGGTGACTAAACAGCAGTGACAATAAAAAGGCCCAAATGCCAAAGAATGACATTTCTGCTACTGAAAGTGAAACATTTAAAATCAAGTTACAGTGGGGTATGTTCACAAATGTCAGAGGCGGTGGTGAGCAGCAGAGGCAGGCCGGGGCAGAGTTCCAGGGCCAGGGGTGTGACGGCAGGCAGCGTAGGCCGGGGCAGAGTTCCAGGGCGGTGGGGAGAGGACTAGGCCTCAATCCAAGGAGATCCATTTGGTGACCAAGCAGCAGTGAAAATAAAAAGGCCCAAATGTCAAAGAATGACATTTCTGCTACTGAAAGTGAAACATTTGAAAGTGAAACATTTAAAATCAAGTTAAAGTGGGGTATGTTCCAAAATGTCAGAGGCGGTGGTGAGCAGCAGAGGCAGGCCGGGGCAGAGTTCCAGGGCCAGGGGTGTGACGGCAGGCAGCGTAGGCCGGGGCAGAGTTCCATGGCGGTGGGGAGAGGACTAGGCCTCAATCCAAGGAGATCCATTTGGTGACCAAGCAGCAGTGAAAATAAAAAGGCCCAAATGTCAAAGAATGCCATTTCTGCTACTGAAAGTGAAACATTTGAAAGTGAAACATTTAAAATCAAGTTAAAGTGGGGTATGTTCACAAATGTCAGAGGCGGTGGTGAGCAGCAGAGGCAGGCCGGGGCAGAGTTCCAGGGCCAGGGGGTGACGGCAGGCAGCGTAGGCCGGGGCAGAGTTCCAGGGCGGTGGGGAGAGGACTAGGCCTCAATCCAAGGAGATCCATTTGGTGACCAAGCAGCAGTGAAAATAAAAAGGCCCAAATGTCAAAGAATGCCATTTCTGCTACTGAAAGTGAAACATTTGAAAGTGAAACATTTAAAATCAAGTTAAAGTGGGGTATGTTCACAAATGTCAGAGGCGGTGGTGAGCAGCAGAGGCAGGCCGGGGCAGAGTTCCAGGGCCAGGGGGTGACGGCAGGCAGCGTAGGCCGGGGCAGAGTTCCAGGGCGGTGGGGAGAGGACTAGGCCTCAATCCAAGGAGATCCATTTGGTGACCAAGCAGCAGTGAAAATAAAAAGGCCCAAATGTCAAAGAATGACATTTCTGCAACTGAAAGTGAAACATTTGAAAGTGAAACATTTAAAATCAAGTTAAAGTGGGGTATGTTCAAAAATGTCAGAGGCGGTAGTGAACAGCAGAGGTAGGCCGGGGCAGAGTTCCAGGGCCAGGGGTGTGACGGCAGGCAGCGTAGGCCGGGGCAGAGTTCCAGGGCGGTGGGGAGAGGACTAGGCCTCAATCCAAGGAGATCCATTTGGTGACCAAGCAGCAGTGACAATAAAAAGGCCCAAATGTCAAAGAATGACATTTCTGCTACTGAAAGTGAAACATTTGAAAGTGAAACATTTAAAATCAAGTTAAAGTGGGGTATGTTCAAAAATGTCAGAGGCGGTAGTAAACAGCAGAGGCAGACCGTGGCACAGTTCCAGGGCCAGAGTGTGATACTGTCCGCCGATAGATAACCCTTTGCACATTATCGTCATCATCATTATCAGCAGCAGTTGCTGTCAGCCAGCTCCAGAGTGTATGAGCGGGGTGTGCTGCCCATTGCAGCCCGGGGTAGAGGAGCCGTATGCAAGCTGTGCATGCCCGGTGGCAACAGTGTATGAGCTCCACAGCGCCAGCGGGGGGGGGGGTCCCACTATGTCCCAAGCCGCCTGACATGTACTTCCGGTCGGCTAGGAGGTGGCATGTCACCTGGGCTGTCAGCCAGCCCCAGAGTGTATGAGCGGCGTGTGCCTGCACCCGTGGGGGGGATACAGGAGCCATGGGGAAGCTGTGCAGCCAACTCATGCCGACCTCCTGGAACTCCCCGTCGGCCTCGCTCGCGGGTCGGTCCCGCTGATTTTTCTACCTTCATAATAAAAAAATCTTTTTTTTTTTATGGCATTTTCGGAAGCCTCAAGCCCACCTGGAGTTGCACGAGCAAGGCCACCTCGGCGTCTCCTTCCGAAAGCGGCCGGGAGCCAGTTCCGAGTATGAGCGGCGTGTGCCTGCCTTTTGCACCCGTGGGGGGATAGAGGGGCCCCTTGGGAGCTTGTACATGCCGGCAGCTTCCTTGTGGGAGCTCCACAGCGCCCGCGGCGAGTCCCGTTGTGTCCAGCCGGCTGACAAGCACTTCCGGTCCGCGAAGGATGCATGTCAGCGGCGGTGTGCCCGCTCCGGGTATGAGCGGCGTGTGCCTGCCTATGGCATCCTTGGGGGGATAGAGGAGCCATGGGGAAGCCGTGCCAGCCCGGTTGCAGCCGTGTACGAGCTCCTCAGCGCCAGCGTCGGAGTTTGAGGGCTTTAGCGGTATGCACGGCCAACTCATGCCGACCTCCTGGAACTCCCCGTCGGCTTCGCTCGCGGGTCGGTCCCGCTGATTTTTCTACCTTCATAATAAAAAAATCTTTTTTTTTTTATGGCATTTTCGGAAGCCTCAAGCCCACCTGGAGTTGCACGAGCAAGGCCACCTCGGCGTCTCCTTCCGAAAGCGGCCGGGAGCCAGTTCCGAGTATGAGCGGCGTGTGCCTGCCTTTTGCACCCGTGGGGGGATAGAGGGGCCCCTTGGGAGCTTGTACATGCCGGCAGCTTCCTTGTGGGAGCTCCACAGCGCCCGCGGCGAGTCCCGTTGTGTCCAGCCGGCTGACAAGCACTTCCGGTCCGCGAAGGATGCATGTCAGCGGCGGTGTGCCCGCTCCGGGTATGAGCGGCGTGTGCCTGCCTATGGCATCCTTGGGGGGATAGAGGAGCCATGGGGAAGCCGTGCCAGCCCGGTTGCAGCCGTGTACGAGCTCCTCAGCGCCAGCGTCGGAGTTTGAGGGCTTTAGCGGTATGCACGGCCAACTCATGCCGACCTCCTGGAACTCCCCGTCGGCTTCGCTCGCGGGTCGGTCCCGCTGATTTTTCTACCTTCATAATAA
The DNA here is from genome assembly GCF_050947455.1 of Rhinoderma darwinii. Taxonomy (NCBI): domain Eukaryota; kingdom Metazoa; phylum Chordata; class Amphibia; order Anura; family Rhinodermatidae; genus Rhinoderma; species Rhinoderma darwinii. Next base: position 333,900 of record NW_027461951.1, on the reverse strand, counting down.
AAAAATCTTTTTTTTTTTATGCCATTTTCGGAAGCCTCAAGCCCACCTGGAGTTGCACGAGCAAGGCCACCTCGGCGTCTCCTTCCGAAAGCGGCCGGGAGCCAGTTCCGAGTATGAGCGGCGTGTGCCTGCCTTTTGCACCCGTGGGGGGATAGAGGGGCCCCTTGGGAGCTTGTACATGCCGGCAGCTTCCTTGTGGGAGCTCCACAGCGCCCGCGGCGAGTCCCGTTGTGTCCAGCCGGCTGACAAGCACTTCCGGTCCGCGAAGGATGCATGTCAGCGGCGGTGTGCCCGCTCCGGGTATGAGCGGCGTGTGCCTGCCTATGGCATCCTTGGGGGGATAGAGGAGCCATGGGGAAGCCGTGCCAGCCCGGTTGCAGCCGTGTACGAGCTCCTCAGCGCCAGCGTCGGAGTTTGAGGGCTTTAGCGGTATGCACGGCCAACTCATGCCGACCTCCTGGAACTCCCCGTCGGCTTCGCTCGCGGGTCGGTCCCGCTGATTTTTCTACCTTCATAATAAAAAAATCTTTTTTTTTTTATGGCATTTTCGGAAGCCTCAAGCCCACCTGGAGTTGCACGAGCAAGGCCACCTCGGCGTCTCCTTCCGAAAGCGGCCGGGAGCCAGTTCCGAGTATGAGCGGCGTGTGCCTGCCTTTTGCACCCGTGGGGGGATAGAGGGGCCCCTTGGGAGCTTGTACATGCCGGCAGCTTCCTTGTGGGAGCTCCACAGCGCCCGCGGCGAGTCCCGTTGTGTCCAGCCGGCTGACAAGCACTTCCGGTCCGCGAAGGATGCATGTCAGCGGCGGTGTGCCCGCTCCGGGTATGAGCGGCGTGTGCCTGCCTATGGCATCCTTGGGGGGATAGAGGAGCCATGGGGAAGCCGTGCCAGCCCGGTTGCAGCCGTGTACGAGCTCCTCAGCGCCAGCGTCGGAGTTTGAGGGCTTTAGCGGTATGCACGGCCAACTCATGCCGACCTCCTGGAACTCCCCGTCGGCTTCGCTCGCGGGTCGGTCCCGCTGATTTTTCTACCTTCATAATAAAAAAATCTTTTTTTTTTTATGGCATTTTCGGAAGCCTCAAGCCCACCTGGAGTTGCACGAGCAAGGCCACCTCGGCGTCTCCTTCCGAAAGCGGCCGGGAGCCAGTTCCGAGTATGAGCGGCGTGTGCCTGCCTTTTGCACCCGTGGGGGGATAGAGGGGCCCCTTGGGAGCTTGTACATGCCGGCAGCTTCCTTGTGGGAGCTCCACAGCGCCCGCGGCGAGTCCCGTTGTGTCCAGCCGGCTGACAAGCACTTCCGGTCCGCGAAGGATGCATGTCAGCGGCGGTGTGCCCGCTCCGGGTATGAGCGGCGTGTGCCTGCCTATGGCATCCTTGGGGGGATAGAGGAGCCATGGGGAAGCCGTGCCAGCCCGGTTGCAGCCGTGTACGAGCTCCTCAGCGCCAGCGTCGGAGTTTGAGGGCTTTAGCGGTATGCACGGCCAACTCATGCCGACCTCCTGGAACTCCCCGTCGGCTTCGCTCGCGGGTCGGTCCCGCTGATTTTTCTACCTTCATAATAAAAAAATCTTTTTTTTTTTATGGCATTTTCGGAAGCCTCAAGCCCACCTGGAGTTGCACGAGCAAGGCCACCTCGGCGTCTCCTTCCGAAAGCGGCCGGGAGCCAGTTCCGAGTATGAGCGGCGTGTGCCTGCCTTTTGCACCCGTGGGGGGATAGAGGGGCCCCTTGGGAGCTTGTACATGCCGGCAGCTTCCTTGTGGGAGCTCCACAGCGCCCGCGGCGAGTCCCGTTGTGTCCAGCCGGCTGACAAGCACTTCCGGTCCGCGAAGGATGCATGTCAGCGGCGGTGTGCCCGCTCCGGGTATGAGCGGCGTGTGCCTGCCTATGGCATCCTTGGGGGGATAGAGGAGCCATGGGGAAGCCGTGCCAGCCCGGTTGCAGCCGTGTACGAGCTCCTCAGCGCCAGCGTCGGAGTTTGAGGGCTTTAGCGGTATGCACGGCCAACTCATGCCGACCTCCTGGAACTCCCCGTCGGCTTCGCTCGCGGGTCGGTCCCGCTGATTTTTCTACCTTCATAATAAAAAAATCTTTTTTTTTTTATGGCATTTTCGGAAGCCTCAAGCCCACCTGGAGTTGCACGAGCAAGGCCACCTCGGCGTCTCCTTCCGAAAGCGGCCGGGAGCCAGTTCCGAGTATGAGCGGTGTGTGCCTGCCTTTTGCACCCGTGGGGGAATAGAGGAGCCATGGGGAAGCTGTGCATGCCCAAGCTTCAAACTGTCACCATGTCAACAGACATGGTGACAGCGTCCCGATCGCAAAGCAGGATTCAAACAGGACCAATCAGAGTGGTCCCTGTGCCGGAAACGAGCTGTGATTGGTCAGTACTGACAGGCCAATCATAGCGCAGGAGCAGTGTTGCCTGCCTATTGCACCCGTGGGGGGAATAGAGGAGCCATGGGGAAGCTGTGCATGCCCAAGCTTCAAACTGTCACCATGTCAACAGACATGGTGACAGTGTCCCGATCGCAAAGCAGGATTCAAACAGGACCAATCAGAGTGGTCCCTGTGCCGGAAACGAGCTGTGATTGGTCAGTACTGACAGGCCAATCACAGCGCAGTAGCAGTGGTGCCTGCCTATTGCACCCGTGGGGGGGATAGAGGAGCCATGGGGAAGCTGTGCATGCCCAAGCTTCAAACTGTCACCATGTCAACAGACATGGTGACAGCGTCCCGATCACAAAGCAGGATTCAAACAGGACCAATCAGAGTGGTCCCTGTGCCGGAAACGAGCTGTGATTGGTCAGTACTGACAGGCCAATCACAGCGCAGGAGCCGTGGTTTGCCGGCATCTCCGTCTCTGACAAGCTCTTTCCTGTCAGAGAGCTTGTGAGAGACGGAGACAGGAATAAATACAGTGCGTAAGTTAAAAAAAAACAGCGATCTGCCGCTTTTCTGCCCTTTTGTGCCCACTAACCTGTTTTTAGTTAGTTAGGTAGCACAAGTTTTTCAGTATGGCCAAAAGAGTCTTTTTAGCCGAGGAAGCATCTGCAATGCTGTGTTCCGACACGGACAGCGCAAGTGAAGGTGAGGAGCAGTTCGTGCTTCCATCTTCCTCTGCATCCAGTGACTCTGAATCTGCACCCCCCAGTCGGCGTAGAAGAGCCGTAGTTCCTGATCTGCCTGAGCTGACCTGGGAAGCTGCAGAGAATTATACCCCCCAGGTGCCTGAGTTTACAGCCCGCTCAGGCATTCAAATTGAAATGACGGGTTTCAGCCCCATTGATTATTTTAACCTTTTTTTTTCAGACTCCCTTTTAGCGTTAATGGTCCAGCAGACCAACATCTATGCGGAACAATTTATCGCCCAGAACCCTGACTCTTATTATGGGAGAAGCCAAAATTGGACCCCCACAAACCTAGTGGAATTGCGGAAGTTTTGGGGCATATTTTTAAGTTTTGGCCTAATAAAAAAGCCTAGGATTAGAGACTATTGGTCCCTTGATATTTTATATAACACCCCCATTTACCGCACAGTAATGCCAAGGAAGCGCTTCGAAGCCATCCTGAAATTCCTTCATTACAATGATAATAGCCAGTGCCCACCCCCACAGGACCCAAATTTTGATAGGCTATATAAAATACGACCATTGATTGCCCACTACTCCCAAATTTTTTCCCACGTTTATACCCCCCAGCAAAATATTTCGGTAGATGAATCCCTAGTCAGCTTCAAGGGTAGACTGCACTTCAGGCATTATCTACCCAATAAAAGAGCCCGGTACGGCATAAAGCTCTACAAGCTGTGCGAAAGTGCCACCGGTTACACCTACTCCTTTAGGGTCTATGAGGGAAAAGACTCCCATATAGATCCCCCAGAATGCCCCCCTTTCCTTGGAATTAGTGGAAAGATCGTATGGGATCTTATCCATCCTTTACTTGGGAAAGGCTATCATCTTTATCTGGACAACTTTTATAACAGTGTCCCCTTAGTAAAAGTTCTCTTGTCCAGATCCACCTTGGCATGCGGAACAATCCGCAAAAATAAGAAGGGCCTCCCCAAAACATTGCTGGGTCAGATCCTAAAATTAGGAGAGAGCAAAGCTTTCTGCTGCGACAATCTGCTCCTCCTAAAGTATAAGGATAAAAGGGACGTCCTTATACTGACCAGCATACACGACAGCAGATGCAGCCTAGTCCCTGTACGTGGATCCACTTCCCAAGTCCCAAAACCATATTGTGTACAGGAGTACAACAAGTATATGGGTGGCGTTGACCTGTCCGACCAGGTTATAAAACCATACAACGCCATGCGCAAGACCAGAGTATGGTATAAGAAGCTGTCTGTGCATCTTACACAGATGGCTTTATACAACGCCTTTGTCCTCTATAGATATGCCAGCAGTGGAGGTACGTTCCTGCAATTTCAGGAAAAGGTCATAAAGTCCCTGATGTTTGGTAACCAGGAAGGAGAGGGCAGTTCATCTGGCTCTTCCGTCAGTAGGATAATTCCCGGCCAGCATTTCCCGACAGAAATCCCCCCCACTGAAAAAAAAAAGAAGCCCCAAAAAAAATGCCGTGTGTGTGCCAAGCGAGGCATTCGTAAGGACACCACATACCATTGTGAGACATGTCCCACAAATCCCGGCCTGTGCATGAACCAATGTTTCAAAATATATCATACCTCCTTGGATTTTTAATTTATTTATTCATTATTCACCTTTTCTGTCTCCCATACTGGCCATGACCAATTATTAATTTTTCTACTGACCAGCCCCATTTAAAATTTGATCATTTAAAAATTGTAAAAAAAAACCACCTAAAACAAAACTAAAAATTCTCACTATACCCCTAGATAATTTCCTCAATGGGTGTAGTTTCCGAAATGGGGTCACTTGTGGGGGGTTTCCACTGTTTAGTCCCCTCAGGGGCTTTGTAAATGTGACAAGGCCTCTCAAACCATTCCTGCTAAATGTGATCTCCCAAAGCCAAATGGCACTCCATCCCTTCTAAGCCATGCCCTGTGTTCAAATATCCGTTTATTACCACATGTGGGGTATTGTTTTACTCGGGAGACATTGCTTTACAAATTTTACGGTGCTTTTTCTCCTTCAGTCCTTGTGGAAATGAGAAAAAAAATGGCTAAACCTAAATTTTCTTTGAATAAATGTTGATTTTAATTTTCACGGCCTACTTCCAATAAATTCTGTAAAAAACCTGTGCGGTCAAAATGCTTACCATACCCCTAGATAATTTCCTTGAGGTGTCTAGTTTCCCAGATGGGGTCACTTGTGGGGGGTTTCCACTGTTTAGTCCCCTCAGGGGCTTTGTAAATGTGACAAGGCCTCTCAAACCATTCCTGCTAAATGTGATCTCCCAAAGCCAAATGGCACTCCATCCCTTCTAAGCCATGCCCTGTGTTCAAATATCCGTTTATTACCACATGTGGGGTATTGTTTTACTCGGGAGACATTGCTTTACAAATTTTACGGTGCTTTTTCTCCTTCAGTCCTTGTGGAAATGAGAAAAAAAATGGCTAAACCTAAATTTTCTTTGAATAAATGTTGATTTTAATTTTCACGGCCTACTTCCAATAAATTCTGTAAAAAACCTGTGCGGTCAAAATGCTCACCATACCCCTAGATAATTTCCTTGAGGTGTCTAGTTTCCCAGATGGGGTCACTTTTGGGGGATTTGTACTGTTTTGTCACTGCAAGAGCCCTTCTAACAAAATAAGGCCCCAAAATCCACTAGGTGTTCCTTTGCTTCTGAGGCCTGTGCTTCATTCCAGTAGCACGCTACGACCACATGTGGGATATTTCCTAAAACTGCAGAGACTGGGCAACAAATATTGAGTTGAATTTCTCTGCTAAAACCTTCTGTGTAATAAAAAAATAGTATTAAAAATTTATTTCTGCCAATAAATATGAAATTTGTAAATTCCACCTCTACTTTGCTTTAATTCCTGTGAAATGTGTAAAGGGTTAAGACATTTTCTAAATGCTGTTTTGAATACTTTGAGGGGTGAAGTTTTTAAAATGGGGTGACTTTTTGGGGGTTTCTAATATATAAGGCCCTCAAAGCCACTTCACAACTGAACTGGCCCCTGTAAAAATGGCCTTTTGACATTTTCTTGAAAATGTGAGAAATTGCTGCTAAAGTTGTAGGCCTTGTGATGTCATAGAAAAATAAAAGGATGTTCAAAAAACGATGCCAATCTAAAGTAGACATATGGGTGATGTTAATTAGCAACCATTTTGTGTGGTATAACTGCCTGTCTTACAAGCAGATACATTTAAATTGAGAAAAATGCTAATTTTTGCAATTTTTCGCTAATTTTCGGTGTTATTCACAATTAAATATAGAACATATAGAGCAAATTTTGCTAGTAACTTAAAGTGCAATGTGTCACGAGAAAACAATCTCAGAATCGCTTGGATAGGTGAAAGCATTCCAGAGTTATTACCACATAAAGTGAACATGTCAGATTTGAAAAATGAGGCTCTGTCAGGAAGGTCAAAAGTGGCTAGGGCGGGAAGGGGTTAACCTAGTTTGGTCCCCACCGTTACAGTCGGATGTCAGCTGTAAGATACAGCTGAGATCCGGTGATGATGGCACCGACTCAGCTTCTGAGCCGGTGCCAAACATTGTACGTCATTTTGCGTGAAGTCAATGCTTTCCAGGACGTACATATACGTCCAATGGCGGGAAGGGGTTAATAATGACTAAAATTGTTTTTTTAAAAAAAAATTATATTGCACCCATGGGGGGGATAGAGGAGCCATGGGGAAGCTGTGCAAGACCGGGGACAGCCGTGTACGAGCTCCGCAGCGCCCGTTGCAGACTTCCAGGTTTCGAGCGGTAGACGCGGCCACCTCATGCCGACCTCCTAGAAGTCCCCGTCGGCCTCGCTCGCGGGTCGGTCCCGCTGATTTTTCTACCTTCTTAACCCCTTCCCGCCATTGGACGTATATGTACGTCCTGGAAAGCATTGACTTCACGCAAAATGACGTACAATGTTTGGCACCGGCTCAGAAGCTGAGTCGGTGCCATCATCACCGGATCTCAGCTGTATCTTACAGCTGACATCCGACTGTAACGGTGGGAACCGAACTAGGTTAATAATGACTAAAATTGTTTTTTTTAAAAAAAATTATATTGCACCCATGGGGGGGATAGAGGAGCCATGGGGAAGCTGTGCAAGACCGGGGACAGCCGTGTACGAGCTCCGCAGCGCCCGTTGCAGACTTCCAGGTTTCGAGCGGTAGACGCTTTTTTTTTTTTATGGCATTTTCGGAAGCCCCAAGCCCACCTGGAGTTGCACGAGCAAGGCCACGTCGGCGACTCCTTCCGAAAGCGGCCGGGAGCCAGCTCCGTGTATGAGCGGTGTGTGCCTGCCTATTGCAGCCGTGGAGGGATAGAGGAGCCATGGGGAAGCTGTGCCAGCCCGGGGGCAGCCCTGTAGGAGCTCCACAGCGCCCGCGGCGAGTCCCGCCGTGTCCACCCGGCTGCCAAGCACTTCCGGTCCGCGAGTGATGCATGACAGCGGCCGGGAGCCAGCTCCGCCTATTAGCGGCGGTGTGCCTGCCTTCTGCACCCGTGGGGGGATAGAGGGGCCCCGTGGGAGCTGCTGCATGCCGGCAGCTTCCTTGTGGGAGCTCCACAGCGCCCGCGGTCCTCGGCGGACTTCCAGGGCAAGAGCGGTATGAGCGGCCACCTCATGCCGACCTCCTGGAAGTCCCCGTCGGCTTAGCTCGCGGGTCGGTCCCGCTGTTTTTTTTTTTACCTTCTTAATAAAAAAATCTTTTTTTTTTTATGGTACTTTCGGAAGCCTCAAGCCCACCTGCAGTTGCACGAGCAAGGCCACCTCGGTGACTCCTACCGAAAGCGGCCGGGAGCCATCTCCGTGTACGAGCGGCGTGTGCGGCGTGTGCCTGCCTATTGCACCCGTGGGGGGATAGAGGAGCCTTGGGGAAGCTGTGCCAGCCCGGGGGCAGCCCTGTAGGAGCTCCACAGCGCCCGCGGCGAGTCCCGCCGTGTCCACCCGGCTGCCAAGCACTTCCGGTCCGCGAGTGATGCATGACAGCGGCCGGGAGCCAGCTCCGCCTATTAGCGGCGGTGTGCCTGCCTTCTGCACCCGTGGGGGGATAGAGGGGCCCCGTGGGAGCTTGTGGATGCCGGCAGCTTCCTTGTGGGAGCTCCACAGCGCCCGCGGCGAGTCCCGTCGTGTCCACCCGGCTGACAAGCACTTCCGGTCCGCGAGTGATGCATGACAGCGGCCGGGAGCCAGCTCCGCCTATCAGCGGCGGTGTGCCTGCCTTCTGCACCCGTGGGGGGATAGAGGGGCCCCGTGGAAGCTGCTGCATGCCGGCAGCTTCCTTGTGGGAGCTCCACAGTGCCCGCGGTCCTCGGCGGACTTCCAGGGCAAGAGCGGTATGAGCGGCCACCTCATGCCGACCTCCTGGAAGTCCCCGTCGGCTTAGCTCGCGGGTCGGTCCCGCTGTTTTTTTTTTTACCTTCTTAATAAAAAAATCTTTTTTTTTTTATGGTACTTTCGGAAGCCTCAAGCCCACCTGCAGTTGCACGAGCACGTCACCTCGGTGACTCCTACCGAAAGCGGCCGGGAGCCATCTCCGTGTACGAGCGGCGTGTGCGGCGTGTGCCTGCCTATTGCACCCGTGGGGGGATAGAGGAGCCTTGGGGAAGCTGTGCCAGCCCGGGGGCAGCCCTGTAGGAGCTCCACAGCGCCCGCGGCGAGTCCCGCCGTGTCCACCCGGCTGCCAAGCACTTCCGGTCCGCGAGTGATGCATGACAGCGGCCGGGAGCCAGCTCCGCCTATTAGCGGCGGTGTGCCTGCCTTCTGCACCCGTGGGGGGATAGAGGGGCCCCGTGGGAGCTTGTGGATGCCGGCAGCTTCCTTGTGGGAGCTCCACAGCGCCCGCGGCGAGTCCCGTCGTGTCCACCCGGCTGACAAGCACTTCCGGTCCGCGAGTGATGCATGACAGCGGCCGGGAGCCAGCTCCGCCTATCAGCGGCGGTGTGCCTGCCTTCTGCACCCGTGGGGGGATAGAGGGGCCCCGTGGGAGCTGCTGCATGCCGGCAGCTTCCTTGTGGGAGCTCCACAGCGCCCGCGGTCCTCGGCGGACTTCCAGGGCAAGAGCGGTATGAGCGGCCACCTCATGCCGACCTCCTGGAAGTCCCCGTCGGCTTAGCTCGCGGGTCGGTCCCGCTGTTTTTTTTTTTACCTTCTTAATAAAAAAATCTTTTTTTTTTTATGGTACTTTCGGAAGCCTCAAGCCCACCTGCAGTTGCACGAGCAAGGCCACCTCGGTGACTCCTACCGAAAGCGGCCGGGAGCCATCTCCGTGTACGAGCGGCGTGTGCGGCGTGTGCCTGCCTATTGCAGCCGTGGGGGGATAGAGGAGCCTTGGGGAAGCTGTGCCAGCCCGGGGGCAGCCCTGTAGGAGCTCCACAGCGCCCGCGGCGAGTCCCGCCGTGTCCACCCGGCTGCCAAGCACTTCCGGTCCGCGAGTGATGCATGACAGCGGCCGGGAGCCAGCTCCGCCTATTAGCGGCGGTGTGCCTGCCTTCTGCACCCGTGGGGGGATAGAGGGGCCCCGTGGGAGCTTGTGGATGCCGGCAGCTTCCTTGTGGGAGCTGGGCATCGGCCGCGGCGAGTCCCGTAGTTCACCCGCCCGACAAGCACTTCCGGCCCGCGGCGGACTTCCAGGGCTCAAGCGGTAGGCGCGGCCACCTCATGCCGACCTCCTGGAACTCCCCCTCGGCCTCGCTCGCGTGTCTGTCTTCATTCACGTTTTGGAGAAAAAACCCTATGAGGTTTTTATTTTGGCCTTCAGCCAAGCAGCAGTTCCAGGAGGCCGGGCATTTTGGCACCTCCCACCGGTGTAATTGGCGAGGTGACACTTTTAGGGGTGTGAATATCTCCTACGCCTGAAATACTGTGAGAGGGAGAACTTGCTCCGCCTCCCAAGTCCAACACTTCCAGGACGAGAGGAGGGCGGGAGGCGTTCCCTGCTTAGGCCGAATGCTGCTTCCACGGCGATAGCGGCACCAAGCCGCCCTCTCACGCCGCTGCCCTGGATGTCCCCTTCGGCCTCGCTCGCTGGTCGGGTCCGGTGTTTTTTTACCTTCTTAATAAAAAAATATTTTTTTTTTTATGTTATTTCCTGAAGCCCCAAGCCCACCTGCAGTTGCACGAGCAAGGCCACCTCGGCAACTCCTACCGAAAGCCGTGAACGAGGAAGTACAAACGGGAGCTGCTCCCGTTCCAAGCCGAGAAGGACTTCCATGGTGTGACCGGTAGGTAGTGGCACCTCCTGCCGTCCTCCTGGAAGTCCCCGTCGGCCTGGCTCACGGCTCGGTCCCGCTGTGTGTTTTACCTTCATAATAAAAAACACTTTTTTTTTTATGGTATTTTCTGAAGTCCCAAGCCGACCTGCAGTTGCAGGAGCTCGGCCACCTCGGCAACTCCTACCGAAAGCCGTGAACGAGGAAGTACAAACGGGAGCTGCTCCCGTTCCAAGCCGAGAAGGACTTCCATGGTGTGACCGGTAGGTAGTGGCACCTCCTGCCGTCCTCCTGGAAGTCCCCGTCGGCCTCGCTCGCAGGTCTGTCTTCATTGACGTTTTGGAGAAAAAACCCTATGAGGTTTTTATTTTGGGCCTCAGCCGGGCAGCAGTTCCATGAGCCCGGGTACTTTGGCACCTTACCCCGGTGTATTTGAGGTGGTGACACTTTTAGGGGTGTGAATATCTCCTTCACCTGAAATCCTGTGAGAGGGCATCTAGGTTTTGAGTTCCAAGTCCCAACGGTTCTTCCTAGCGGGAAGTCCTAACCGTTCCTGGCCGAGAGTGACTTCCAGGGTTTGAGCAATAGGTACCGGCCCGCCCTCTCACGGTGCCTCCTGGAAGTCCCCGTCGGCCTCGTTCGCTGGTCGGTCCGCTGCACCTTAACTTCCATGAAAGAACTTTGGTGCATTCTTTCTGGAGTCCCAGGCCGACCAGCAGTTGCAGGAGCTCGGCCAGCTCTGTGACTCCAACCGAGTACCATGAAGGAGGACGTGCTGCACGTTCTTGCGGGAGCTGCACCTGGTCCAACCCGAGAAGGACTTCCATGGTGTGACCGGTATGTAGTGGCACGTCATGCTGGCCTCCTGGAAGTTCCCGTCGGCCTTGCTCGCTGGTCGGTCCGCTGCACCTGAACTTCCACGAAAGAACTTTGATGCATTCTTTCTGGAGTCCCAGGCCGACCAGCAGTTGCAGGAGCTCGGCCACCTTGGCGACTCCAACCGAACACCTTGAAGGAGGACGTGCTGCACGTTCTAGCGGGAGCTGCACCTGGTCCAACCCGAGAATGACTTCCATGGTGTGACCGGTATGTAGTGGCACGTCATGCCGGCCCCCTGGAAGTCCCCGTCGGCCTCGCTGGCAGGTCTGTCTTCATTGACGTTTTGGAGGAAAAACCCTATGAGGTTTTTATTTTGGGCCTCAGCCGGGCTGCAGTTCCAGGAGCCCGGGTACTTTGGCACCTTACCCCGGTGTATTTGAGGTGGTGACACTTTTAGGGGTGTGAATATCTCCTTCACCTGAAATCCTGTGAGAGGGCATTTAGGTTTTGAGTTCCAAGTCCCAACGGTTCTTCCTAGCGGGAAGTCCTAACCGTTCGTGGCCGAGAGTGACTTCCAGGGTGTGAGCGATAGGCACCGGCCCTCTCATGGTGTCTCCTGGAAGTCCCCGTCGGCCTCGTTGGCTGGTCGGTCCGCTGCACCTGAACTTCCACGAAAGAACTTTGGTGCATTCTTTCTGGAGTCCCAGGCCGACCAGCAGTTGTAGGAGCTCGGCCACGTTGGCGACTCCAATCGAGAGTACCGTGAAGGAGGACGTGCTGCACGTTCTAGCGGGAGCTGCACCTGGTCCAACCCGAGAATGACTTCCATGGTGTGGCCGGTATGTAGTGGCACGCCATGCCGGCCTCCTGGAAGTCCCCGTCGTCCTAGCTCGCAGGTCTGTCTTCATTGACGTTTTGGAGGAAAAACCCTATGAGGTTTTTATTTTGGGCTTCAGCCGGGCAGCAGTTCCAGGAGCCCGGGTAAGTTGGCACCTTACCCCGGTGTATTTGAGGTGGTGACACTTTTAGGGGAGCGAATATCTCCTTCACCTGAAAACCTGTGAGAGGGCATTTCTGCTCCGCGTTCCAAGTCCCAACGGTTCTTCCTAGCGGGAAGTCCTAACCCTTCGTGGCCGAGAAGGACTTCCATGGTGTGACTGGTATGTAGTGGCACGTCATGCCGGCCTCCTGGAAGTCCCCGTCGGCCTCGTTGGCTGGTCGGTCCGCTGCACCTGAACTTCCACGAAAGAACTTTGGTGCATTCTTTCTGGAGTCCCAGGCCGACCAGCAGTTGTAGGAGCTCGGCCACGTTGGCGACTCCAATCGAGAGTACCGTGAAGGAGGACGTGCTGCACGTTCTAGCGGGAGCTGCACCTGGTCCAACCCGAGAATGACTTCCATGGTGTGGCCGGTATGTAGTGGCACGCCATGCCGGCCTCCTGGAAGTCCCCGTCGGCCTAGCTCGCAGGTCTGTCTTCATTGACGTTTTGGAGGAAAAACCCTATGAGGTTTTTATTTTGGGCTTCAGCCGGGCAGCAGTTCCAGGAGCCCGGGTAAGTTGGCACCTTACCCCGGTGTATTTGAGGTGGTGACACTTTTAGGGGTGCGAATATCTCCTTCACCTGAAATCCTGTGAGAGGGCATTTAGGTTTTGAGTTCCAAGTCCCAACGGTTCTTCCTAGCGGGAAGTCCTAACCGTTCGTGGCCGAGAGTGACTTCCAGGGTGTGAGCGATAGGCACCGGCCCTCTCATGGTGTCTCCTGGAAGTCCCCGTCGGCCTCGTTGGCTGGTCGGTCCGCTGCACCTGAACTTCCACGAAAGAACTTTGGTGCATTCTTTCTGGAGTCCCAGGCCGACCAGCAGTTGTAGGAGCTCGGCCACGTTGGCGACTCCAATCGAGAGTACCGTGAAGGAGGACGTGCTGCACGTTCTAGCGGGAGCTGCACCTGGTCCAACCCGAGAAGGACTTCCATGGTGTGACCGGTATGTAGTGGCACGTCATGCCGGCCTCCTGGAAGTCCCCGTCGGCCTCGCTGGCAGGTCTGTCTTCATTGACGTTTTGGAGGAAAAACCCTATGAGGTTTTTATTTTGGGCTTCAGCCGGGCAGCAGTTCCAGGAGCCCGGGTAAGTTGGCACCTTATCCCGGTGTATTTGAGGTGGTGACACTTTTAGGGGTGCAAATATCTCCTTCACCTGAAATCCTGTGAGAGGGCATTTAGGTTTTGAGTTCCAAGTCCTAACGGTTCTTCCTAGCGGGAAGTCCTAACCGTTCGTGGCCGAGAGTGACTTCCAGGGTGTGAGCGATAGGCACCGGCCCTCTCATGGTGTCTCCTGGAAGTCCCCGTCGGCCTCATTGGCTGGTCGGTCCGCTGCACCTGAACTTCCACGAAAGAACTTTGGTACATTCTTTCTGGAGTCCCAGGCCGACCAGCAGTTGTAGGAGCTCGGCCACGTTGGCGACTCCAATCGAGAGTACCGTGAAGGAGGACGTGCTGCACGTTCTAGCGGGAGCTGCACCTGGTCCAACCCGAGAAGGACTTCCATGGTGTGACCGGTATGTAGTGGCACGTCATGCCGGCCTCCTGGAAGTCCCCGTCGGCCTCGCTGGCAGGTCTGTCTTCATTGACGTTTTGGAGGAAAAACCCTATGAGGTTTTTATTTTGGGCTTCAGCCGGGCAGCAGTTCCAGGAGCCCGGGTAAGTTGGCACCTTACCCCGGTGTATTTGAGGTGGTGACACTTTTAGGGGTGCGAATATCTCCTTCACCTGAAATCCTG